>NW_022588892.1:0-8861 GCF_009834535.1 Camelus ferus | reverse complement strand
CATCAAACCGGCACTAGGAAACAGACTGAGAAACCAGAGAAAAGTTTCTCCTGCAAACTGTTCCCTTTGTGCTAGATGAACGAAAGTCTCTCCACTTGCTCATTTCTGAGAGATAAGTGTGTGTGAAAGCCGACCTTCACCTAACTTGTGGGAACACAAGTTTCTCTTCAGTTGCAAACTCCAATTCAATATACATATGGGAGGTACTAGCTCCAACTCGGTTTTACAGTGACACTGCAGGAACTTTCAACCGGCATAGGAAAACAGACTGAGAAACTAGAGTGAAAGTTTTTCCTGCAACCCATTCCCTTCGTGCTAGATGAATGAACGTCTCTCCACTGCTCAGTTGAGAGATAAGTGTGTGTGAAAGCCGTCCTTCACATAGCTTGTGGGAACACAATGTTTCTCTTCAGTTGCAATCTCCACTCCATACATATATATGGGGAGGTACTAGCTCCAACTCGGTTTTACAGTGAAAACTGCAGGAACATCAAACCGGCACTAGGAAACAGACTGAGAAACCAAAGTAAAAGGTTCTCCTGTAACCAGTTCCATTTGTGCTAGATGAACGAACGTCTCTCCACATGCTAGGGTCTGAGAGATAAGAGTGTGTGAAAGCCGTCCTTCACCTAGCTTGTTGGGAACACAAAGTTCTCTTCAGTTGCAAACTCCACTCCATACATATATATGGGGGAGGTACTAGTTCCAATTCGTTTTACAGTGAAAAGTTCAGGAACTTCAAACAGGCACTAGGAAAAAGACGAGAACCAGAGTAAAAATTTCTCCAGCAACCCGTTCCCCTTGTGCTAGATGAACGAACGGTCTCTCCACATGCTCAGTTCTGAGAGATAAGTGTGTGTGAAAGCCGTCCTTCACCAAGCTGTTGGAACACAAAGTTTCTCTTCAATTGCAAACTCCACTCCATACATATATGGGGGAGGTACTATCTCCAACTCGATTTTACAGTGAAAACTGCAGGAACTTCAAACCGGCATAGGAACAGACTGAGAAACCACAGTAAAAGTTTCTCCTGCAACCCGTTCCCTTTGTGCTAGATGAACGAACGTCTCTCCACATGCTCAGTTCTGAGAGATAAGTTTGTGTGAAAGCCCTCCTTCACCTAGTTTGTTAGGAATACAAAGATTCTCTTCAGTTGCAAACTCCAATCCATACATATATGGGGAGGTACTAGCTCCAACTCGGTTTTACATTGAAAACTCAAGAACTTCAAAAAAGGCACTAGGAATCAGACTGAGAAACAGAGTAATTTTCTCCTGCAACCCGTTCCCTTTGTGCTAGATGAACGAACGTCTCTCCACATGCTCAGTTCTGAGAGATAAGTGGTGTGTGAAAGCCGTACTTCACCTAGCTTGTTGGGAACACAAAGTTCTCTTCAGTTGCAAACTCCACTCCATACATATATATGGGGAGGTACTAACTCCAAACTCGGTTTTACAGTGAAAACTGCAGAACTTCAACCGGCACTAGGAAACAGACTGAGAAACCAGAGTAAAAGTTTCTCCTGCAACCCGTTCCCTTTGTGCTAGATGAACGAACGTCTCTCCACATGCTCAAGTTTTGGAGAGATAAGTGTGTGTGAAAGCCGCCTTCACCTAAGCTTGTTGTGAACACAAAGTTTCTCTTCAGTTGGCAAACTCCACTCCATACATATATATGGGGAGGTAACTAGCTCCAACTCGGTTTTACAGTAGAAACTGCAGGAACTTTCAAACCGGCACTAGGAAACAGACTGAGAAAGCCAGAGTAAAAGTTTCTCCTGCAACCGTTCCATTTGTGCAGATGAACGAACGTCTCTCCACATGCTAGTTTCTGAGAGATAATGTGTGCGTGAAAGCGTCCTTCACCTAGCTTTTTGGGAACACAAAGTTTCTCTTCAGTTGCAAACCCCACTCCATACATATATATGGGGAGGTACTAGCTCCAATTCGGTTTTACAGTGAAAAGTGCAGGAACATCAAACTGGCACTAGGAAACAGACTGAGAAACCAGAGTAAAAATTTCTCCAGCAACCCGTTCCCCTTGTGCTAGATGAACGAACGTCTCTCCACATGCTCAGTTCTGAGAGATAAGTGAGTGTGATAGCCGTCCTTCAACTAGCTTGTTGGGAACACAAAGTTTCTCTTCAGTTGCAAACTCCACTCCATAATATATATGGGTAGGTACTATCTCCAACTCGGTTTTACAGTGAAAACTGCAGGAACTTCAAACCGGCACTAGGAATCCGACTGAGAAACCAGAGTAAAAGTTTCCCCTGCAACCCGTTCCCTTTGTGCTAGATGAACGAACGTCTCTCCACATGCTCAGTTCTGAGAGATAAGTGTGTGTGAAAGCCGTCCTTCACCTAGCTTGTTGGGAACACAAAGTTTCTCTTCAGTTGCAAACTCCACTCCATACATATATATGGGGAGGTACTAGCTCCAACTCGGTTTTACAGTGAAAACTGCAGGAACTTCAAACCGGCACTAGGAACAGACTGAGAAACCAGAGTAAAAGTTTCTCCTGCAACCCGTTCCCTTGTGCTAGATGAACGAACGTCTCTCCACATGCTCAGTTCTGAGAGATAAGTGTGTGTGAAAGCCGTCCTTCACCTAGCTTGTTGGGAACACAAAGTTTCTCTTCAGTTGCAAACTCCACTCCATACATATATATGGGGAGGTACTAGCTCCAACTCGGTTTTACAGTGAAAACTGCAGGAACTTCAAACCGGCACTAGGAAACAGACTGAGAAACCAGAGTAAAAGTTTCTCCTGCAACCCGTTCCCTTTGTGCTAGATGAACGAACGTCTCTCCACATGCTCAGTTCTGAGAGATAAGTGTGTGTGAAAGCCGTCCTTCACCTAGCTTGTTGGGAACACAAAGTTTCTCTTCAGTTGCAAACTCCACTCCATACATATATATGGGGAGGTACTAGCTCCAACTCGGTTTTACAGTGAAAACTGCAGGAACTTCAAACCGGCACTAGGAAACAGACTGAGAAACCAGAGTAAAAGTTTCTCCTGCAACCCGTTCCCTTTGTGCTAGATGAACGAACGTCTCTCCACATGCTCAGTTCTGAGAGATAAGTGTGTGTGAAAGCCGTCCTTCACCTAGCTTGTTGGGAACACAAAGTTTCTCTTCAGTTGCAAACTCCACTCCATACATATATATGGGGAGGTACTAGCTCCAACTCGGTTTTACAGTGAAAACTGCAGGAACTTCAAACCGGCACTAGGAAACAGACTGAGAAACCAGAGTAAAAGTTTCTCCTGCAACCCGTTCCCTTTGTGCTAGATGAACGAACGTCTCTCCACATGCTCAGTTCTGAGAGATAAGTGTGTGTGAAAGCCGTCCTTCACCTAGCTTGTTGGGAACACAAAGTTTCTCTTCAGTTGCAAACTCCACTCCATACATATATATGGGGAGGTACTAGCTCCAACTCGGTTTTACAGTGAAAACTGCAGGAACTTCAAACCGGCACTAGGAACAGACTGAGAAACCAGAGTAAAAGTTTCTCCTGCAACCGTTCCCTTTGTGCTAGATGAACGAACGTCTCTCCACATGCTCAGTTCTGAGAGATAAGTGTGTGTGAAAGCCGTCCTTCACCTAGCTTGTTGGGAACACAAAGTTTCTCTTCAGTTGCAAACTCCACTCCATACATATATATGGGGAGGTACTAGCTCCAACTCGGTTTTACAGTGAAAACTGCAGGAACTTCAAACCGGCACTAGGAAACAGACTGAGAAACCAGAGTAAAAGTTTCTCCTGCAACCCGTTCCCTTTGTGCTAGATGAACGAACGTCTCTCCACATGCTCAGTTCTGAGAGATAAGTGTGTGTGAAAGCCGTCCTTCACCTAGCTTGTTGGGAACACAAAGTTTCTCTTCAGTTGCAAACTCCACTCCATACATATATATGGGAGGTACTAGCTCCAACTCGGTTTTACAGTGAAAACTGCAGGAACTTCAAACCGGCACTAGGAAACAGACTGAGAAACCAGAGTAAAAGTTTCTCCTGCAACCCGTTCCCTTTGTGCTAGATGAACGAACGTCTCTCCACATGCTCAGTTCTGAGAGATAAGTGTGTGTGAAAGCCGTCCTTCACCTAGCTTGTTGGGAACACAAAGTTTCTCTTCAGTTGCAAACTCCACTCCATACATATATATGGGAGGTACTAGCTCCAACTCGGTTTTACAGTGAAAACTGCAGGAACTTCAAACCGGCACTAGGAAACAGACTGAGAAACCAGAGTAAAAGTTTCTCCTGCAACCCGTTCCCTTTGTGCTAGATGAACGAACGTCTCTCCACATGCTCAGTTCTGAGAGATAAGTGTGTGTGAAAGCCGTCCTTCACCTAGCTTGTTGGGAACACAAAGTTTCTCTTCAGTTGCAAACTCCACTCCATACATATATATGGGGAGGTACTAGCTCCAACTCGGTTTTACAGTGAAAACTGCAGGAACTTCAAACCGGCACTAGGAAACAGACTGAGAAACCAGAGTAAAAGTTTCTCCTGCAACCCGTTCCCTTTGTGCTAGATGAACGAACGTCTCTCCACATGCTCAGTTCTGAGAGATAAGTGTGTGTGAAAGCCGTCCTTCACCTAGCTTGTTGGGAACACAAAGTTTCTCTTCAGTTGCAAACTCCACTCCATACATATATATGGGGAGGTACTAGCTCCAACTCGGTTTTACAGTGAAAACTGCAGGAACTTCAAACCGGCACTAGGAAACAGACTGAGAAACCAGAGTAAAAGTTTCTCCTGCAACCCGTTCCCTTTGTGCTAGATGAACGAACGTCTCTCCACATGCTCAGTTCTGAGAGATAAGTGTGTGTGAAAGCCGTCCTTCACCTAGCTTGTTGGGAACACAAAGTTTCTCTTCAGTTGCAAACTCCACTCCATACATATATATGGGGAGGTACTAGCTCCAACTCGGTTTTACAGTGAAAACTGCAGGAACTTCAAACCGGCACTAGGAAACAGACTGAGAAACCAGAGTAAAAGTTTCTCCTGCAACCCGTTCCCTTTGTGCTAGATGAACGAACGTCTCTCCACATGCTCAGTTCTGAGAGATAAGTGTGTGTGAAAGCCGTCCTTCACCTAGCTTGTTGGGAACACAAAGTTTCTCTTCAGTTGCAAACTCCACTCCATACATATATATGGGGAGGTACTAGCTCCAACTCGGTTTTACAGTGAAAACTGCAGGAACTTCAAACCGGCACTAGGAAACAGACTGAGAAACCAGAGTAAAAGTTTCTCCTGCAACCCGTTCCCTTTGTGCTAGATGAACGAACGTCTCTCCACATGCTCAGTTCTGAGAGATAAGTGTGTGTGAAAGCCGTCCTTCACCTAGCTTGTTGGGAACACAAAGTTTCTCTTCAGTTGCAAACTCCACTCCATACATATATATGGGGAGGTACTAGCTCCAACTCGGTTTTACAGTGAAAACTGCAGGAACTTCAAACCGGCACTAGGAAACAGACTGAGAAACCAGAGTAAAAGTTTCTCCTGCAACCCGTTCCCTTTGTGCTAGATGAACGAACGTCTCTCCACATGCTCAGTTCTGAGAGATAAGTGTGTGTGAAAGCCGTCCTTCACCTAGCTTGTTGGGAACACAAAGTTTCTCTTCAGTTGCAAACTCCACTCCATACATATATATGGGGAGGTACTAGCTCCAACTCGGTTTTACAGTGAAAACTGCAGGAACTTCAAACCGGCACTAGGAAACAGACTGAGAAACCAGAGTAAAAGTTTCTCCTGCAACCCGTTCCCTTTGTGCTAGATGAACGAACGTCTCTCCACATGCTCAGTTCTGAGAGATAAGTGTGTGTGAAAGCCGTCCTTCACCTAGCTTGTTGGGAACACAAAGTTTCTCTTCAGTTGCAAACTCCACTCCATACATATATATGGGGAGGTACTAGCTCCAACTCGGTTTTACAGTGAAAACTGCAGGAACTTCAAACCGGCACTAGGAAACAGACTGAGAAACCAGAGTAAAAGTTTCTCCTGCAACCCGTTCCCTTTGTGCTAGATGAACGAACGTCTCTCCACATGCTCAGTTCTGAGAGATAAGTGTGTGTGAAAGCCGTCCTTCACCTAGCTTGTTGGGAACACAAAGTTTCTCTTCAGTTGCAAACTCCACTCCATACATATATATGGGGAGGTACTAGCTCCAACTCGGTTTTACAGTGAAAACTGCAGGAACTTCAAACCGGCACTAGGAAACAGACTGAGAAACCAGAGTAAAAGTTTCTCCTGCAACCCGTTCCCTTTGTGCTAGATGAACGAACGTCTCTCCACATGCTCAGTTCTGAGAGATAAGTGTGTGTGAAAGCCGTCCTTCACCTAGCTTGTTGGGAACACAAAGTTTCTCTTCAGTTGCAAACTCCACTCCATACATATATATGGGGAGGTACTAGCTCCAACTCGGTTTTACAGTGAAAACTGCAGGAACTTCAAACCGGCACTAGGAAACAGACTGAGAAACCAGAGTAAAAGTTTCTCCTGCAACCCGTTCCCTTTGTGCTAGATGAACGAACGTCTCTCCACATGCTCAGTTCTGAGAGATAAGTGTGTGTGAAAGCCGTCCTTCACCTAGCTTGTTGGGAACACAAAGTTTCTCTTCAGTTGCAAACTCCACTCCATACATATATATGGGGAGGTACTAGCTCCAACTCGGTTTTACAGTGAAAACTGCAGGAACTTCAAACCGGCACTAGGAAACAGACTGAGAAACCAGAGTAAAAGTTTCTCCTGCAACCCGTTCCCTTTGTGCTAGATGAACGAACGTCTCTCCACATGCTCAGTTCTGAGAGATAAGTGTGTGTGAAAGCCGTCCTTCACCTAGCTTGTTGGGAACACAAAGTTTCTCTTCAGTTGCAAACTCCACTCCATACATATATATGGGGAGGTACTAGCTCCAACTCGGTTTTACAGTGAAAACTGCAGGAACTTCAAACCGGCACTAGGAAACAGACTGAGAAACCAGAGTAAAAGTTTCTCCTGCAACCCGTTCCCTTTGTGCTAGATGAACGAACGTCTCTCCACATGCTCAGTTCTGAGAGATAAGTGTGTGTGAAAGCCGTCCTTCACCTAGCTTGTTGGGAACACAAAGTTTCTCTTCAGTTGCAAACTCCACTCCATACATATATATGGGAGGTACTAGCTCCAACTCGGTTTTACAGTGAAAACTGCAGGAACTTCAAACCGGCACTAGGAAACAGACTGAGAAACCAGAGTAAAAGTTTCTCCTGCAACCCGTTCCCTTTGTGCTAGATGAACGAACGTCTCTCCACATGCTCAGTTCTGAGAGATAAGTGTGTGTGAAAGCCGTCCTTCACCTAGCTTGTTGGGAACACAAAGTTTCTCTTCAGTTGCAAACTCCACTCCATACATATATATGGGGAGGTACTAGCTCCAACTCGGTTTTACAGTGAAAACTGCAGGAACTTCAAACCGGCACTAGGAAACAGACTGAGAAACCAGAGTAAAAGTTTCTCCTGCAACCCGTTCCCTTTGTGCTAGATGAACGAACGTCTCTCCACATGCTCAGTTCTGAGAGATAAGTGTGTGTGAAAGCCGTCCTTCACCTAGCTTGTTGGGAACACAAAGTTTCTCTTCAGTTGCAAACTCCACTCCATACATATATATGGGGAGGTACTAGCTCCAACTCGGTTTTACAGTGAAAACTGCAGGAACTTCAAACCGGCACTAGGAAACAGACTGAGAAACCAGAGTAAAAGTTTCTCCTGCAAACCCGTTCCCTTTGTGCTAGATGAACGAACGTCTCTCCACATGCTCAGTTCTGAGAGATAAGTGTGTGTGAAAGCCGTCCTTCACCTAGCTTGTTGGGAACACAAAGTTTCTCTTCAGTTGCAAACTCCACTCCATACATATATATGGGGAGGTACTAGCTCCAACTCGGTTTTACAGTGAAAACTGCAGGAACTTCAAACCGGCACTAGGAAACAGACTGAGAAACCAGAGTAAAAGTTTCTCCTGCAACCCGTTCCCTTTGTGCTAGATGAACGAACGTCTCTCCACATGCTCAGTTCTGAGAGATAAGTGTGTGTGAAAGCCGTCCTTCACCTAGCTTGTTGGGAACACAAAGTTTCTCTTCAGTTGCAAACTCCACTCCATACATATATATGGGGAGGTACTAGCTCCAACTCGGTTTTACAGTGAAAACTGCAGGAACTTCAAACCGGCACTAGGAAACAGACTGAGAAACCAGAGTAAAAGTTTCTCCTGCAACCCGTTCCCTTTGTGCTAGATGAACGAACGTCTCTCCACATGCTCAGTTCTGAGAGATAAGTGTGTGTGAAGCCGTCCTTCACCTAGCTTGTTGGGAACACAAAGTTTCTCTTTCAGTTGCAAACTCCACTCCATACATATATATGGGGAGGTACTAGCTCCAACTCTGGTTTTACAGTGAAAAACTGCCAGGAACTTCAAACCGGCACTAGGAAACAGACTGAGAAACCAGAGTAAAAGTTTCTCCTGCAACCCGTTCCCTTTGTGCCTAGATGAACGAACGTCTCTCCCACATGCTCAGTTCTGATAGAGAAGGTGTGTGAAAGCCGTCCTTCACCTAGCTTGTTGGGAACACAAAGTTTTATCTTCAGTTGCAAACTCCACTCCATACATATATATGGAGATTGTACTAGCTCCAACTCGGTTTACAGTGAAAACTGCAGGAACTTTCAACCGGCACTAGGAAACAGACTGAGAACCAGAGTACAAAAGTTTCTCCTGCAACCCGTTCCCTTGTGCTAGATGGCACGAACTTCTCTCCACATGTTCAGTTCTTAGAGATAAGTGTGTGTGAATGCCGTGCTGCACCTAGCTTGTTGGGAAAACAAAGTTT
>NW_022588891.1:0-8876 GCF_009834535.1 Camelus ferus | reverse complement strand
TTCCGTCTTCTGTCTGCAGCACCCGGGATCTCCTAGGAGCCTTTCGAATGTCTTCCACGAGTCCCTCCCTGTGCGGCTGCCGGGAACGGCGGGGGTTGGGCTGGAAAAGCAGGTAGCATCTAGTGCCTCCCCATGGACAAGGGAGGTAATTAGCGGACTACCCCCTGCCAGGGAACAACTGTGACACCAGGAAGCTGCGTGGGTGCGACCCTAAACCTCCCCCACACTCACACGTGTTCCGGAATTCTGAGGTGTGGGGAGTTCCGTCTTCTGTCTGCAGCACCCGGATCTCCTAGGAGCCCTTCGAGTGTCTTCCCCCAGTCCGTCCCAGTGCGGGCTGCGAGGAAAGGAGGGGGTTGGCTGGAAACGCAGTAGCATCTAGTGCCTCCCCATGGACAGGGGAGGTAATTAGCGGAGTTCTCCCTGACAGGGAACACCTGTGACACCAGGCGCTGCGTGGGGGGCGGCCCGAACCTCCCCCTCACAGTCAGCCGTGTTCCGGAATTCTGATTATGGGGAAAGTTCCGTCTCTGTCTGCAGCACCTGGGTTCTCCTAGGAGCCTTTCGAGTGTCTTCCCCCAGTCCCTCCCTGTGCGGGCTGCCAGGGAACGGCGGGGGTTGGCTGGAAAAGCAGGTAGCATCTAGTGCCTCCCCATGGACAAGGGAGGTAATTAGCGGACTACCCCCTGCCAGGGAACAACTGTGACACCAGGAAGCTGCGTGGGGTGCGGCCCTAACCTCACCCACACAGTCACACGTGTTCCGGAATTCTGAGTGTGGGGAGGTTCCGTCTTCTGTCTGCAGCACCTGGGTTCTCCCTAGGAGCCTTTCGAGTGTCTTCCCCAGTCCCTCCCTGTGCGGGATGCCGGGGAACGGCGGGGTTGGGCTGGAAAAGCAGGTAGCATCTAGTGCCACCCCATGGACAAGGGAGGTAAATTAGCGACTACCCCCTGCCAGGGAACAACTGTGACACCAGGAAGCTGCGTGGGGTGCGGCCCTAACCTCCCCCCACAGTCACACGTGTTCCGGGAATTCTGAGTGTGGGGAGGTCCGTCTTCTGTCTGCCAGCACCCGGGATCTCCTAGGAGGCCCTTCGAGTGTCTTCCCCGAGTCCCTCCCAGTGCGGGCTGCCCGGGAAGGCGGGGTTTGGCCTGGAAACGCAGGTAGATCTAGTGCCTCCCCATGGACAGGGGAGGTAATTAGCGGACTTCCCCCTGCAGGAACACCTGTGGACACCAGGAAGCTCCGTGGAGGCGCGGCCCTAAACCTCACCCACACAGTCACCGTGTTCCGGAAATTCTGAGTGTGGGAGGTTCCGTCTTCTGTCTGCAGCACCCGGGATCTCCTAGGAGCCCTTCGAGTGTCTTCCCCCAGTCCCTCCCTGTGCGGGCTGCCGTGGAACGGCGGGGTTAGGGCTGGAAAAGGAGGTAGCATCTAGTGCCTCCCCATGGACAAGGGAGGTAATTAGCGGACTACCACCTGCCAGGGAACAACTGTGACACCAGGAAGCTGCGTGAGGTGCGGCCCTAAACCTCACACACACAGTCACACGTGTTCCGGAATACTGAGTGTGGGGAAGTTCCGTCTTCTGTCTGCAGCACCCGGGTTCTCCTAGGAGCCTTTCGAGTGTCTTCCCCCTGTCCCTCCCTGTGCGGGCTGCCGGGGAAAGGCGGGGGTTGGGCTGGAAAAGCAGGTAGCATCTTGTGCCTCCCCATGGACAAGGGAGGTAATTAGCCGACTTCCCCTGCCAGGGAACACCTGTGACACACCGACAGCTGCGTGGAGGGCGGCCCCGTACCTCCCCCACAGAGTCAGCCGTGTTCCGGAATTCTGAGTGTGGGGAGGTTCCGTCTTCTGTCTGCAGCACCCGGGATCTCCTAGGAGCCCTTCGAGTGTCTTCCCCCGAAGTCCCTCCCACTGCGGGCTGCCGGGAAAGGCGGGGGTTGGGCTGGAAAACTCAGGTAGCAATCTAGTGCCTCCCCATGGACAGGGAGGTAATTAGCGGACTTCCCCCTGCCAGGGAACACCTGTGACACCAGGAAGCTCCGTGGAGGGCGGCCCTAAACCTCACCCACACAGTCACCCGTGTTCCGGAATTCTGAGTGTGGGGAGGTTCCGTCTTCTGTCTGCAGCACCCGGGATCTCCTAGGAGCCCTTCGAGTGTCTTCCCAGAGTCCCTCCCAGTGCGGGCTGCCGGGGAAAGGGGGGGTTGTGCTGGAAACGCAGGTAGCATCTAGTGCCTCCCCATGGACAGGGGAGGTAATTAGCGGACTTCCCCCTGCCAGGGAACACCTGTGACACAGGCAGCTGCGTGGAGGGCGGGCCCCTAAACCTCCCCCACACAGTCAGCCGTGTTCCGGAATTCTGAGTGTGGGGAAGGTTCCGTCTTCTGTCTGCAGCACCGGGATCTCCTAGGGAGCCCTTTCGAGTGTCTTCCCAGAGTCCCTCCCTGTGCGGGCTCCGGGGAAAGGCGGGGGTTTTGCTGGAAACGCAGGTAGCATCTAGTGCCATCCCCATGGACAGGGGAGGTAATTAGCGGACTTCCCCCTGCCAGGGAACACCTGTGACACCAGGCAGCTGCGTGGAGGTGCGGCCCCGTAAACCTCCCCCACACAGTCACACGTGTTCCGGAATTCTGAGTGTGGGGGAGGGTTCCGTCTTCTGTCTGCAGCACCCGGGATCTCCTAGGAGCCCTTCGAGTGTCTTCCCTGAGTCCCTCCACAGTGCGGGCTGCCGGGGAAAGGCGGGGTTGGGCTGGAAACGCAGGTAGCATCTAGTGCCTCCCCATGGACAGGGTAGGTAATTAGCGTACTTCCCCCTGCCAGGGAACACCTGTGACACCAGGCAGCTGCGTGGAGTGCGGCCCTAAACCTCCCCACACAGTCATCCGTTGTTCCGGAATTCTGAGTGTGGGGAGGTTCCGTCTTCTGTCTGCAGCACCCGGGATCTCCTAGGAGCCCTTCGAGTGTCTTCCCCGATCCCTCCCACTGCGGGCTGCCGGGAAAGGCGGTGGTTGGGCTGGAAAACTCAGGTAGCATCTAGTGCCTTCCCATGGACAGGAGGTAATTAGCGGTCCTTCCCCCCTACCAGGAACACCTGTGACACCAGGAAGCTGTGTGGAGGGCGGTCCTAACACTCACCCACACAGTCACCCGTGTTCCGGAATTCTGAGTGTTGGGGAGGTTCCGTCTTCTGTCTGCAGCACCCGGGATTCTCCTAGGAGCCCTTCGAGTGTCTTCCCCGAGTCCCTCACAGTGCGGGCTGCCGGGGAAAGGAGGGGTTGGGCTGGAAACGCAGGTAGCATCTAGTGCCTCCCATGGACAGGGAGGTAATTAGCGGACTTCCCCCTGCCAAGGAACACCTGTGACACCAGGAAGCTGCTGTGGAGTGCGGCCCCGAACCTCACCCACACAGTCATCCGTGTTCCGGAATTCTGAGTTGGGGAGGTTCCGTCTTATGTCTGCAGCACCCGGCTCTCCTAGGAGCCCTTCGATTGTCTTCCCAGAGTCCCTCCCTGTGCGGGACTGCCGGGGAAAGGAGGGGTTGTGCTGGAAACGCAGGTAGCATCTAGTCCTCCCCATGGACAGGGGAGGTATTAGCGGACTTCCACCTGCCAGGGATCACCTGTGACACAGCAGCTGCGTGGAGTTGGGCCCCCGATCCTCCCCCACACAGTCATCCTTCTTCGGAATTCTGAGTGTGGGGAAGGTTCCGTCTATTTCTGCAGCACCCGGGTTCACCTAGGAGCCCTTCGAGTGTCTTCCCCCATCCCTCACTATGCGGGCTGCCGGGGGAATGGCGGAGGTTTGGGCTGGAAAAGCAGGTAGATCTTGTGCCTCCCCATGGACAGGGGAGGTAATTAGCGGACTTCCACCTGCCAGGGAACACCTGTGACCAAGGCAGCTGCGTGGAGGGCGGCCCGAACCTCCCCACACAGTCAGCCGTGTTCCGGAATTCTGAGTGGTGGGGAGTTCCGTCTTTTGTCCTGCAGCACCCGGGATCTCCTAGGAGCCCTTCGATGTCTTCCCAGAATTCCCTCCCTGTGCGGGCTGCCGGGGAAATGCGGGGGTTGGGCTGGAAACGCAGGTAGCATCTAGTGCCTCCCCCATGGGACAAGGGAGTAATTAGCGGACCTTCCCCTGCCAGGGACACCTGTGACACCTAGGAAGCGGCGTGGAGTGCGGCCCTAAACCTCACCAACAGTCACCGTGTTCCGGAATTCTGAGTGTGGGGAGGTTCCGTCTTATGTCTGCAGCACCCGGGATCTCCTAGGAGCCCTTCGAGTGTCTTCCCAGAGTCCCTCCCTGTGCGGGCTGCCGGGGAAGGGAGGGGTTGTCTTGAAACGCAGGTAGCATCTAGTGCCTCCCCATGGACAGGGGAGGTAATTAGCGGACTTCCACCTGCCAGGGAACACCTGTGACACAAGGCAGCTGCGTGGAGGTCGGCCCCGACACCTCCCCCACACAGTCAGCCGTGTTCCGGAATTCTGAGTGTGGGGAGGTTCCGTCTTCTGTCTGCTAGCACCCGGGATCTCTAGGAGCCCTTTCGAGTGTCTTCCCCGAGTCCTCACAGTGCGGGCTGCCGGGGAAAGGCGGGGGTTGGGCTGGAAACCGCAGGTAGCATCTAGTGCCTCCCCATGGACAGGGGAGGTAATTAGCGGACTTCTCCCCTGCCAGGGAACACCTGTGACACCAGGCAGCTGCGTGGAGGGCGGCCCCGAACCTCCCCCACACAGTCAGCCGTGTTCCGGAATTCTGATTGTGGGGAAGGTTCCGTCTTCTGTCTGCAGCAACCCGGGTTCTCCTAGGAGCCTTCGAGTGTCTTCGCCAGATCCCTCCCTTTGGCGGGCTGCCGGGGAACGGTGGGGGTTGGGCTGGAAAAGCAGGTAGCATCGTAGTGCCTCCCCATGGACAAGGGAGGTAATTAGCGGACTACCCCCTGCCAGGGAACAACTGTGACACCAGGAAGCTGCGTGGAGTGCGGCCCTAACCTCACCCACACAGTCACACGTGTTCCGGAATTATGAGTGTGGGGAGGTTCCGTCTTCTGTCTGCAGCACCGGGTTCTCCTAGGAGCCTTCGAGTGTCTTCCCCCAGTCCCTCCCTGTGCGGGCTGCCGGGGAAAGGCGGGGGTTGGGCTGGAAACTCAGGTAGCATCTAGTGCCTCCCCATGGACAGGGGAGGTAATTAGCGGACTTCTCCCTGCCAGGGAACACCTGTGACACCAGGCAGCTGCGTGGAGGGCGGCCCCGAACCTCCCCCACACAGTCAGCCGTGTTCCGGAATTCTGAGTGTGGGGAGTTCCGTCTTCTGTCTGCAGCACCCGGGTTCTCCTAGGAGCCTTTCGAGTGTCTTCCCCAGTCCCTCCCTGTGCGGGCTGCCGGGGAACGGTGGGGGTTGGGCTGGAAAAGCAGGTAGCATCTAGTGCCTCCCCATGGACAGGGGAGGTAATTAGCGGTACTTCCCCTGCCAGGGAACACCTGTGACACCAGGAAGCTGCGTGGAGGGCGGCCCTAAACCTCACCCACACAGTCACCCGTGTTCCGGAATTCTGAGTGTGGGGAGGTTCCGTCTTCTGTCTGCAGCACCCGGGATTCTCCTAGGAGCCCTTCGAGTGTCTTCCCAGAGTCCCTCCACTGTGCGGGCTGCCGGGGAAAGGAGGGGTTGTGCTGGAAACGCAGGTAGCATCTAGTGCCTCCCCATGGACAGGGGAAGGTAATTAGCGGACTTCCACCTGCCAGGGAACACCTGTGACACAAGGCAGCTGCGTGGAGGGCGGCCCCGAACCTCCCCACACAGTCATCCGTGTTCCGGAATTCTGATGTGGGGAGGTTCCGTCTTATGTCTGCAGCACCCGGGATCTCCTAGGAGCCCTTCGAGTGTCTTCCCCAGTCCCTCACTAGTGCGGGCTGCCGGGGAATGGCGGGGGTTGGGCTGGAAAAGCAGGTAGCATCTAGTGCCTCCCCATGGACAGGGAGGTAATTAGCGGACTTCCCCCTGCCAGGGAACACCTGTGACAACAGGCAGCTGCGTGGAAGGGCGGCCCCGAAACCTCCCCACACAGTCACACGTGTTCCGGAATTCTGAGTGTGGGGAGGTTCCGTCTTCTGTCTGCAGCACCCGGGTTCTCCTAGGAGCCTTTCGAGTGTCTTCCCCAGTCCCTCCCTGTGCGGGCTGCCGGGGAACGGCGGGGGTTGGGCTGGAAAAGCAGGTAGCATCTAGTGCCTCCCCATGGACAAGGGAGGTAATTAGCGGACTTCCCCCTGCCAGGGAACAACTGTGACACCAGGAAGCTGCGTGGGGTGCGGCCCATAAACCTCCCCCACACAGTCACCGTGTTCCGGAATTCTGAGTGTGGGGAGGTTCCGTCTTCTGTCTGCAGCACCCGGGTTCTCCTAGGAGCCCTTTCGAGTGTCTTCCCCAGTCCCTCCCTGTGCTGGCTGCCGGGGAAAGGCGGGGTTGGGCTGGAAAACGCAGGTAGCATCTTAGTGCCTCCCCATGGACAGGGGAGGTATTAGCGGACTTCCTCCCCTGCCAGGGAACACCTGTGACACCAGGCAGCTGCGTGGAGGGCGGCCCGAACCTCCCCACACAGTCAGCCGTGTTCCGGAATTCTGAGGAGTGTGGGGAGGTTCCGTTCTTCTGTCTGCAGCACCCGGGATCTCCTAGGAGCCCTTCGAGTGTCTTCCCCGAGTCCCTCACTGTGCGGGCTGCCGGGAAAGGCGGGGGTTGGGCTGGAAACGCCAGGTATTCATCTAGTGCCTCCCCATGGACAGGGAGGTAATTAGCGGACTTCTCCCTGCCAGGGAACACCTGTGACACCAGGCAGCTGCGTGGAGGGCGGCCACCGAACCTCCCCCAACAGTCAGCCGTGTTCCGGAATTCTGATTGTGGGGAAGTTCCGTCTTCTGTCTGCAGCACCCGGGTTCTCCTAGGAGCCTTTCGAGTGTCTTCGCCCAGACCCTCCCTTTGCGGGCTGCCGGGGAACGGTGGGGGTTGGGCTGGAAAAGCAGGTAGCATCTAGTGCCTCCCCATGGACAAGGGAGGTAATTAGCGGACTACCCCCTGCCAGGGAACAACTGTGACACCAGGAAGCTGCGTGGAGTGCGGCCCTAAACCTCACCCAAACAGTCACACGTGTTCCGGAATTCTGAGTGTGGGGAGGTTCCGTCTTCTGTCTGCAGCACCCGGGTTCTCCTAGGAGCCTTTCCAGTGTCTTCCCCCAGTCCCTCCCTGTGCGGGCTGCCGGGGAAAGGCGGGGGTTGGGCTGGAAACTCAGGTAGCATCTAGTGCCTCCCCATGGACAGGGGAGGTAATTAGCGGACTTCTCCCTGCCAGGGAACACCTGTGACACCAGGCAGCTGCGTGGAGGGCGGCCCCGAACCTCCCCCACACAGTCAGCCGTGTTCTGGAATTCTGATTGTGGGGAAGTTCCGTCTTCTGTCTGCAGCACCCGGGTTCTCCTTGGAGCTTTTCGAGTGTCTTCCCCCAGTCCCTCCCTGTGCGGGCTGCCGGGGAACGGTGGGGGTTGGGCTGGAAAAGCAGGTAGCATCTAGTGCCTCCCCATGGACAGGGGAGGTAATTAGCGGTCTTCCCCCTACCAGGGAACACCTGTGACACCAGGAGAGCTGTGTGGAGGGCGGCCCTAAACCTCACCCACACAGTCACCCGTGTTCCGGAATTCTGAGTGTGGGGAGGTTCCGTCTTCTGTCTGCAGCACCCGGGATCTCCTAGGAGCCCTTCGAGTGTCTTCCCCGAGTCCCACCCTGGGCGGGCTGCCGGGGAAAGGAGGGGGTTTTGCTGGAAACGCAGGTAGCATCTAGTGCCTCCCCATGGACAAGGGAGGTAATTAGCGGACTTCCCCCTGCCAGGGAACACCTGTGACAACAGGCAGCTGCGTGAAGGGCGGCCCCGAAACACCCACACACAGTCACACGTGTTCCGGAATTCTGATTATGGGGAAGTTCCGTCTTCTGTCTGCAGCACCTGGGTTCTCCTAGGAGCCTTTCGAGTGTCTTCCCCCAGTCCCTCCCTGTGCGGGCTGCCAGGGAACGGCGGGGGTTGGGCTGGAAAAGCAGGTAGCATCTAGTGCCTCCCCATGGACAAGGGAGGTAATTAGCGGACTACCCCCTGCCAGGGAACAACTGTGACACCAGGAAGCTGCGTGGGGTGCGGCCCTAAACCTCACCCACACAGTCACATGTGTTCCGGAATTCTGAGTGTGGGGAGGATCCGTCTTCTGTCTGCAGTACCTGGGTTCTCCTAGGAGCCTTTTGAGTGTCTTCCCCCAGTCCCTCCCTGTGCTGGCTGCCGGGGAACGACGGGGGTTGGGCTGGAAAAGCAGGTAGCATCTAGTGCCTCCCCATGGACAAGGGAGGTAATTAGCGGACTACCCCCTGCCAGGGAACAACTGTGACACCAGGAAGCTGCGTGGGGTGCGGCCATAAACCTCCCCCACACAGTCACACGTGTTCCGGAATTCTGAGTGTGGGGAGGTTCCGTCTTCTGTCTGCAGCACCCGGGATCTCCTAGGAGCCCTTCGAGTGTCTTCCCCGAGTCCCTCACAGTGCTGGCTACCGGGGAACGGCGGGGGTTGGGCAGGAAACGCAGGTAGCATCTAGTGCCTCCCCATGGACAGGGGAGGTAATTAGCCGACTTCTCCCTACCAGGGAACACCTGTGACACCAGGCAGCTACGTGGAGGGCGGCCCCGAACCTCCCCCACACAGTCAGCCGTGTTCCGGAATTCTGAGTGTGGGGAGGTTCCGTCTTCTGTCTGTAGCACCCGGGATCTCCTAGGAGCCTTTCGAGTGTCTTCCCCGAGTCCCTCACAGTGCGGGCTGCCGGGGAAAGGCAGGGTTGGGCTGGAAACGCAGGT
>NW_022588890.1:0-8893 GCF_009834535.1 Camelus ferus | reverse complement strand
CCCCAGGGAAGTTTATGCATGTCCAAATACACAAACCAGCATGGGAGGACAAGATTCACTCCTGATCAAATTCTCACCAGGCTCCTCCAAATCCTCTTCTCCATGAGGCCTCAACCTTGGCCTAAAAAAACCCACAGACTCTCAACAAAAATGATTTTGCCCATCCCTGACCCCTACCCAATTCACATTAAAAGACTTAAACACTAACATGTTTTCTAATAGCTGAAGGCCACATCCTTAGAATGACTCTAACCAATCCCCAACCAGAAAGGGCCTGTATGAGAAAGCTGAAGGCTCCAAGAGAATTTCATTTGCCTTAGCATTTACTAAAAAGGCCTGACAACTGTGACTCCTTCCTCTGTCCCTTTCAGATAGACTAGTATCTCCTACAACTCAAGAGTGTCTTTCCTAAGTACCTGAAAGCCATGCCTTTGAAATGTGATCACCAGGAAGGATGGAGCCCCTGTCTCCAACTCCCTTCAATACTTGCCAGCCAGCAGACCCAGCTGGCCTCATCAGCATTACACTGAGGACCCCTTTGTAATGTTCCACTTCTTGGATGCTGACAATTGTTTCTGAGTTCAGTTTATGCTGGGCTCTCTTCCCCACTGCAGTAGTATAGTACTGATTAAAATCTGTCCTGACCATTTTAACTGGTGTCTGGCTTTGCTTACCTTTGATAGTAACAGAACAGGAAATAATGCAATCCATAGTCCTAAAGCTTCATAGCGCTCTTTGCCTTTCAAATACAGTCCTGCTGATTGCTTGGCATTTGAAGCCCTGTCTGAGCTCAGCAGAACAATTGGGAATTCCCAGAGGGCTCTTCTCTGTCCTTTGTCCTCATCCTCCTTATGACATGAGCCTTCCACATCACACTCTCTATTCACCTATTTTTATACTGAACTCATTTATTCTCCCCTTCATTCATATGTCAAACACATTCATTAACTGATTAACTACCATCTGTCAAGACTTCCCAAAGTCCATGCCTCTACTTTCATAAATCTTCACTAATAGCTCCAGCCAGAGTATCTTCTTTCCCAACTGAGGATAGGGTAAGTACATTTAACCTACAGGCAGATTTTTTTCTCCTATTATATCTTTGACTATTGCTCCTATAGTATGCATTCTAGCAATTTCATCAGGAACATATTTTCCATATATTATGGATAGACCACATGATAGTCCACAGGCCAAATCTGGCCCACTGCCTGTTTCTGTACAGCATGAACTAAGAGTGTCTTTTACATATTTTAATGGTTGAAAAAATCATAAGAAGAATATTTTATAAACATAAAAATCAAGAAATTCAAATTTCAGTGTCCATAAATAACACTTTTTTTGGAACACAGCCATGCTCATTCGTTTACATACTAGCTATAGCTGTTTTCATGCTACAATGTTTCAAGAGTAACTAGCTCTAACAAAAAAATGTATTACCCACAAAGCTGAAAGTATTTGCTATTTGGCTCTTTACAGACAAAGCATGACAACCCCTGTATTAGATAACTATTTGCTGCAGTGTGTTCATTCCAGTGATGGTTAATTAGAAAAGTATCATATGATATCACTCATATGTGTAATCTGAAAAAAAAAAGAAAGAAAGAAAGAAAAAGAAGACACTATTGAACTCATCTATAAAACAGAACTAGACTCGCACACAGGTAAACAAATCTTATGGTTACCGGGGGAAAGGGGGCAGAAAGGATAATTTGAGAGTTTGAGATTTGTAAATGTTAACCACTATATAAAAAGAGATAAAAAATTTCCAGTCAAGATGGTAGAGTGGTAGGACCACGAGCTCGCCTCTCCTCGGACTACAACGAATCCACGATGGAATGCTAAACAACCATCAAAAAAAAAGACTGGAACCTAGCAAAAAAGATCTTCTGCAACTGGAAACATAAAGAGGGAACCACAGCAGGAAGGTAGGAGGGGTGTGCTCACCATATAATCAGTCTCCATGCACCCTGGGGGGGTGACCCACAAGCTGAAGATTTGTGAAGTCCCAGAGGCCCTCCCACAGGAGTGAGAGCTCTAAGCCCCACGTCAAGCTCCCCAGTCTAGGTCTTGTATTGGGAAGACGAGGAGACCCCAGGACATCTGGTTTCAAAGGCCAGTGGAGCTTGGCTCCAGAAGCCCCACGAGACTCAGGAAAATGGAAACTCCATTCACTTAGGAAGTGTACACGAAAACTCACGTGCGCCAGGTCCAAGGGCAGTGGCAGTGATTTCGTAAGAACCTGGGCCAGGCCTGCCTGCTGGATTTGGAGGGTCTCCTGGGGATGTGGGGAATGGCTGTGGCTCACCCAGACGACATAAAAGCTGGTGATGGACATTATGGGAGTGTTCATCTACATGAGCTTTCCTGGAGGCTGACATCTTGATCGGACCATTAGCACCAAGACCTGGCCCCACCCAACAGCCTGGAGGGAAGCCTCAGGCCAAGCAACATATAGGGTGGGAACACAGGCCCACCCATCAGCAGACTTCCTGAGCTGCAAAGGCCTCTAGACATAGTCCTACCCACCAGAGGCCCAGGACCAGGCTTCACTCAGCAGTGGGCAGGCACCAGCTCCTCCTGCCAGGAAACCTGCATAAGCCTCTAGTCCAGCATCACCCACCAGGGGCAGATATAAAAATAAGAAAACAACAATCCCAAAGCCTGTGGAAGGAGCCCACAAACACACAGAAAAATAGATGATGGGGTGGCAGAGGAACATCTCCCAGGCCAAGGCACAAGATAAAATCCCAGTAGGAGAAATAAGTGATGAGGAGATAGGCAATTTATCTGAGAAACAGTTTAAAGTAATGATGGCCAAGATGTTCAGAGAACTCAAGAGGAGTACAGATGCACAGAGCAAAGTTTTTAGTAGAGTTGGAAAAGACAAAGAATACCCAAACAGAGTTGAAGAATAAAATCACTGAAATGAACAATATACTAGAAGGAACCAAGAATAGACTAAATGAAGCAGAAGAACGGATCAGTGAATTGGAAGACAGATTAGTGGAAATCGCTACTTCAGAACAGAAAAAAGAAAAAAGAATGAAAAGAAATGAAGATAGTTTAAGAGAACTCTGGGACAACATGAAGTGCTCTAATATTTGCATTATAGGGGTCCTAGGAAGAGAACAGAGAGAAAGGACCTGAGAAAATTTTTGGAGAGATAATCACTGAAAACTTTCCCAACTTGGGAAAGGAAACAGTCACCCAAGTCCAGGAAGCACAGAGAGGACCACATAGGGTCAACACAAAGAGGAACACACCAAGGCACATAGTCATCAAATTGACAACAATTAAGGATAAGAAGAAAATATTAAAATCAGCAAGAGAAAAGCAACAAATAACATACAAGGGAATTCCCACAAGTTTATCAGCTGATTTTTCAGCAGAAACTCTACAGAACAGAAAGAAGTGGTATAATATATTTAATGTGATGAAAGGGGTAAACTTACAACCAAGAACACTCTATCCAGCAAGGCTCTGGTTCAGACTTGATGGAGAAGTCAAAAGGTTCACAGATAAACAAAAGCTACAAGAATTCAGCACCACAAAACCAGCTTTACAACAGATGTTACAACTTCTCTCGTCATCAAACCATAAGAAAAGAGAACAAAAAGAAGAAAGAGGGAAAAAAAAAAAAAAGACCTACAAAAAACTGCCTTGGTTGTTCGGGGTCTTTTGTGGCTCCTTATAAATTCTGGAATTCTTTGTTCTAGTTCTGTGAGGAATGTTGTGAGTATTTTGATGGGGGTTGCATTGGATCTATGGATTGCTTTCGGTAGTGTGGCCATTTTGATAGTGTTGATTCTTCCAATCCAGGAGCACAAGAAATCTTTTCATTTCTTTGTGTCATTTTGGTGTTTGGAGTATAGGGAACCTCCTTCCTTAAGTTTATTTTTAGGTATTTTGATGTTTTTGATGTAATGGAAATGTTCATGCCGGTTATAAAATTCTCGCTTTTGAAGTGAAAAAAAAAAAGTGAATGAAGGGCTGCAAATGACAAAATATCCTTCTTTTCTATGGGTGAGTTGTATTCCATTACATACATACATACATATATATACATATTTCTTACATTACATTCATCATATAGATATAGATATATATACATGCTGCATCTTCATTATCAATTCAACTACTCATGTGCACTTACGATGCTTCCATATCTTGGCAATCATAAATAATGTTGCTGCTAATAGCAAGGTGTGTGTATCTTTTTTAATTAATTCTTATTTTGTGGTTGGCTTTATTCCTTTGATAACTATATAAATTTAAAAAGCTAAAGCTCTAAACATCCTTAGAAATAATGAACAGCATAATATGTAAATTTAAAACATATATGTGCAGTAAAAAAAAAAAAGAAATGAGCTATCAAGCCATGAAAGACATGGAAGAAACTAAAAACCCTATTACTAAATGAAAAAAGTGAGTCTGAAAAGGCTACAAACTGTACGAGTCCAACCAAATGACATTCTAGAAAAGGCACAGCTACAGAAACAATAAAAAGATCGTGGTTTCCAGGAGTTTAGTGAGAGGGAGGGAGGAATGAACAGATGGAGCACAAGGGATTTTTACGGTGATTAAACTCTTCTACGTGATACTATAGTGGCTACATGTCATTATGCATTTGTCAAATGTACAACATCAAGAGTGAACCTTAATGTAAACTACGGACTTTGGTTGATAATAGTGTGTCCATGTTGGTTCATCGTTTCTACCAAATATGCCACACTGATGAGGGATGTTGAGGGTAGGGGAGTATATATATGTGGGTGGAGAGGGTTATGTGTGAACTCTGTATTTTCTGCTCAACTCTGCTGTGAACCTGAAACTCCTCTAAAAAATTGTCAATTAATTTAGGAAAAGATATTAAAAACAACCCCAAATTGCTTCTGGATACCACATGGAACTATATTCAATGTTCTGTAATAACATTTAATGAAGAAGAATATGAAAATCAATATATGTACATACACGCATGACTGGGACATTAAGCTGTAGACCACAGACTGACACACTGTAACTGACTATCTTCAAAAACATAAATCACATTCTCAGATCTACAAAGGAAAGTGGTGTTCACTTTTCAATTTTTTACAGGTATTCACTTAATTCAGCTCTGTCCCACCTCAGGGTCCTAACGGGTCGCGAGGCCCGGGCCTCACCTACGCACCGCTACCCGCGAGCGCAGCCCAGGCTTCACCCGCCGGCTCCCGACCTGCGCGCCCCCACCAAGCGCCCCCTCACCCGCTCGGCGGCAGCAGGGAGGCGGCAGCAAGCGGCGGCAGCAAGCGGCGGCCCAGACCCCAGGCCGCGTTCCTCCTCCAGGAGCTGGTCCGCGAGCACTAGGCTCCCGCCCAGCTTTCACACGCTCCGGGCGGGTGGTCGGTGCGTCTGTGCGTCCACGCGCATGCGCGCCCCTCCTCCTCCCGCCCGCAGCGGACGCTCGGGCTGCAACTCCTGTTCTTCGGGAGGTGGGGACTGGCTGCCGGGCTGGGGGCTGGGGGCTGGGGGCTGGGGGCAAGGGCCTGGCAGTGGGGGGGGGCCCATCCCTTTACCCGCCCCACCGGGTCTCCATCCTTAACACCCCCATCCCATCACCTACCGGTCCTGACACAACCAAAACCTCGAACAGCTCAGGGCCAGGCCACACCCCTAGCCCCACTCCCCCTGCTCGCCTTCCCTCCCAAACCCTGTGAATGCCCCCCCCACCTACAGCCAAGCCCCCAAGTCTCCCACAGGACCCCCGAAATGGGACTTCCTCTCACACCGAGGTACCCGCCCCGACACTCCACCACGCTAGTAACCTATGGCCCCCACGCCACAAGCTCACCCCTCATGCCTCACTGCAGGACCCCCAACATCCCAAGATGGTCCCCCTCACCCCTCAGGGTCAATTCCACTCCCAGCGATTCCTCACCCCTCAGCCTGTGCCCACTCACCGCGGGATCCTCCCTCACCCGGAGTGCAACCTTACCCCCAGCTGACCCCCTCACCCCTCAACCAGCGGGGGGCAGGATGGTCTGGGCTCCCATCACCATGGCGACAGCCAGCCAGCCAGGGATCCCGGGCAGAGTGCTGGCACACAGCCCTGTGTCCCAGGCTCCTGGGCCCGGGCGGGGGTTGGAGGCAGTTCCAATTCTCGCCCGGGCGCCCTGCCCCCACCCCTACTCCCCCACTTCTCCCCCCACCACCCAGTGCCTCGTCTGAGCTGATGGGCAGGGTGGTACCAGGGTGCACACCACTCGCCAGTGGGCCTTGGGTGGTTGATGGTGCTGCCGGCAGGGAGGGGGCAGCCCCGCCCAGAATGGACAGCAGGCAGCAGCAGAGGCAGAGGCAGAGGCGAGGAGGGGGCTGCCCTGGGAGAGCCAGTCAACTTCCTCCCAACTCCCCCGCTGCCTGGCCGGGGGGCAGCCTCTGCTGCCCTGGCTTCCTGGAAAGAATCCTCCCTGTCAGCCTGCTCCTGGGAGGTAGGCAGGGTGTGGTGGTCGGGGGGGGGGGGGGGCACCAGCAGCAGCAATGGCAGGATTGGGGCTGCCTATGCTAGAGCGGGATTTGCTCCCATTTCCCGCTGTCGCTGCCACCGCCCCCGCACCCTGACAGCACCTCCTCATCTCCCAGGGGCAGAAATGACCTGCAACATAGGCCCTGCAAATCTGGACAGCAAAAGCTGCCCCAGGACAGGACGCAGGAGAGATGGGAGAAATTGACAGGCTCCCAAGGGTAGACCCCTCTCCCCGCTGCCGCCGCCGCCGCCCCGCACCCTGACAGCACCGCACCCGCCTCCTGGGAACAGGCCATGGCCTGAGGGCCAGTCGGACGTGCTCCCTGGCCGTCCGGTGCCCTCCCACCTCCTGGGTGGCGGCATCCGCTACCCCCCCCGGGTATAAGCGGCAACGAACAGGCGCCCGTACTACTAATGAGCGGGAAGAGAAGTGGGCACCACGAACCACCGGTGGCCCCCGACCCACCTCAGGTCCTAACGGGTCGCGAGGCCCGGGCCTCACCTACGCACCGCTACCCGCGAGCGCAGCCCAGGCTTCACCCGCCGGCTCCCGACCTGCGCGCCCCCACCATCCCCCTTACCGGCTCGGCGGCGGCGGCAGCAAGCGGCGGCCCAGACCCCAGGCCGCGTTCCTCCTCCAGGAGCTGTCCGGGACAGTTGGCTCCCGCCCGTCTTCTTCAAGTTCGGGCTGTTCCGCGTCTGCGCAGGCGCATCGGCGCGTGCGCGCGCCCCTCCTCCCGCCGGAAGCGTGGACCCTCGTGCTCGTGCTCCTGCTGCTCGGGTTGTGGCGAGTCGGGCCGAGCGGTACCGATCAGGGTCTGGCGGGGGGCGTGGCGGTGGGGCATTAGCCCTGGGACAGAGAGAAGAGGGATGGAAGAGTTAAAAATAAATCTTATTTCAGGATTTCTTAAAAAGTTATCTTGGTGCTAGTCAGTGCACAGTAAAAAAACCAAATAATTGTTCGAAACTTTATATCTACAAGTTGGCCACTTTACAGACAATAAGTTCAAATCATCAAGATCAGGGAAACTCAAGCGATGCATTTAACTCAGCCTACTGATAAATGAAGAGGTACAGAGTGTGAGGTTTCAACCATCTAGTCAGAGTTCCAGAAGGAGAAGGGGAGAGAGAGAATGGAGGCCATTGTTTGAGGTTATAATATTTCAAATATTAGTGGCGATAACAGTTAAGAATTGTACAGAATTCTATTTAGAGACTATCATCTGGGTGTTTGGGGTGCTTGTCTTTCTGGGTTGCCATTGCTTGTAGGACACTTCAATGAAAAAGTTGGAGATATGCATTTTTTAGAGAACCTTGAAATTCAACATTGTAAAATTTATTTGACTACTTAGATTTTATAATTGTACCTCTTTTCCACTTGAAAACTTAATTCCTAAGACATTAAAAGGAACACAGTAACTAATTCATTTTATTTCAATTTACTGATATCTACGTACCCACACATGAATACTAATACTTCAACATAGCCATATTCATAATACTTAAATAATGAGTTTAATATGTGAAACTTAAGATTTATCTAAAGGTTTGTTTTTTAACTGCAGGCTATACATTACTAGCAACAGAGCCAAAATATTGTAGGTTTACTGCACAAATATGATTCCTCGTAGTGGGATTATGCCACCAAGTTTATACAGATAGGTTTCATTTCATTATTTTCAATTTTAATAATTGTTATATTAGGTTATTTTATTTATTTCACTTTGAATTATGTAAAATATATACATGATTCCAAGTTCAAAATTATAAAGCAGAATTTTTACTTGCATCCACATGCTTGTTTTTAATTTTTTCGTATAATAAAGATGAAATATAACATTTTATGTTATGCCATTGTATCTTTGGACAGATTATTAGAAATAGGATTCCTGAATTTATAAGATGACCGTGTGTATACTTTCATTAGGTATTGCAAAATCCCCTCCATAGTGTTGTACCATTTTTCATTCCCATCAGCAATGCTTGAGAATGCATCATTATTTAGAGGCTGGCCAACAGAATATGTTGTCAGACATTTCATTTGTTGATAATTTGGTAGCTGAATAATGTTTTTGCAGTATATTATTTTGAAATCCTTTATTATAAGGATTTATATATAATAAAGGATTTCAAAATAGGTTTAAGCTTTTTTCATATATTTAAGGGTCACATTTATTTATTTTTATGTGAAAATACTACATAAATATCATTAATGTTTCTATTAATTTGTTGGCCATTTTCTTCTCAATTTTTGGAAGTTTAAACAGAATTGTAAAGGAATTAACTTTAGGCCGAAGGAATGTTATTCTAGCTAGGGAGTCTGAAATAGAACAAAAAAGGAAATTAAAGAAAGACATCCATGAACAAAGCAAGTAAACACTATAT
>NW_022588889.1:0-8910 GCF_009834535.1 Camelus ferus | reverse complement strand
TTTGCACTGAAAATAAACTTTGTGTTCCCAACAAGCAAGTTGAAGGACGGCTTTTCAGACCACTTTTCTCTCAGAATGAGCATGTGGGAGACGTTCATTCATCTATACACCGGGAACGTGTTGCAGGAAAAACTTTAATCTGGTGTCTCAGTCTGTTCCTATGCCGGTTTGAAGTTCTGCAGTTTCACTGTAAAAACGATTTGGAGCTAGAACCTCCCTATATATATGTATGGAGTGTAATTACAACTGAAAAAATAAACTTTGTGTTCCCAACAAGCTTGGTGAAGGGCTGCTTTAAAACCAATTATCTCTCAGAACTGAACATGTGGAGAGACGTTCGTTCATCTAGCACCAAAGACGGGTTGCAGTGAAACTTTTACTCTGGTAATCAGTCTGTTTCCTAGTGCCGGTTTGAAGTTCCTGACAGTTTTCACTGTAAAACAGACTTAGAGCTAGTACGCCCCATATTATGTATGGAGTGGATTTTGTAAACTGAAAATAAACTTTGTGTTCCCAACAAGCAAGTGAGGGACGGCTTTCACACACAAACTTATCTCTCAGCAGTGAGCATGTGGAGAGACGTTCGTTCATCTATCACAAAGGGAAAGTGTTGCTGTAGAAACTTTTACTCTGGTTTCTCATTCTGTTTCCTAGTGACGGTTTGAAGTTCCTGCATTTTTCACTGTAAAACCGAGTAGGAGCTAGTACTTCCCCGTATATATGTATGGAGTGGAGTTTGCAACTAAAAAAAACTTTGTGTTCCCAACAAGCTTGGTGAAGGACGGCTTTCAGACACACTTATCTCTCAGAACTCAACATGGAGAGGCGTTCTTTCATCTAGCACCAAGGGAAAGGGTTTCAGGAGAAACTTTTACTCTGGATTCTCAGTCGTTTCCTAGTGCCGGTTAGAAGTTTTCCTGCAGTTTTCACTGTAAAACCGAGTTGGGGCTAGACGTCCCCATATATACGTATGGATTGAGTTTGCAACTGAAAAGAAACTTTGTGTTCCCAACAAGCTAGTTGAAAGGACGGCTTCACACACACCTTATCTCTCAGAACTGGACAGGTGGATAGAACTTTCCGCTCATCTAAGCAAACAGGGGCATGATTTGCAGGAGTAACCTTTACTCTGTTTTCCGTCTGTTCCTAGTGCCGGTTTGAATTTCCTGCATTTTTCAGCTGTAAAACAGATTTGGAGCTAGTACCTCCCCATATATATGTAGGGAGTGGAGATTGCAACTGTAAATAAACTTTGTGTTCCCAACAAGCAAGGTGACCGACGGCTTTCACACACACTTATCTCTGAGATCTGAGCATGTGTAGAGACGTTCGTTCATCTATCACAAAGGGAAGTTGTTGCAGTAGAAAATTTTACTCTGGTTCTCAGTCTGTTTCCTAGTGTCGTTTTGAAGTTCCTGCAGATTTCAATGTAAAACCGAGTTGGAGCTACTACCTCCCCTTATATACGTATGGACTGGAGTTTGCAACTGAAAAGAAACTTTGTGTTCCCAACAAGATAGTTGAAGAACGGCTTTCAAACACATTATCTCTCAGAACTGTAAATGTGGAGAGACGTTCTTTCATCTAGCACCAAGGGAAAGGGTTGCAGGAGTAACTTTTACTCTGGTATCTCAGTCTGTTTCCTAGTGCCGGTTTGAATTTCCTGCAGTTTTCACTGTAAAATACAGTTGGAGCTAGTACCTACCCATATATATGTATGGAGTGTAGTTTGCAACTGAAAATAAACTTTGTGTTCCCAACAAGCTTGGTGAAGGGCGGCTTTAAGACACACTTATCTCTCAGAACTGAACATGTGGAGAGACGTTCGTTCATCTAGCACCAAGGGAATGGGTTGCAGAGAAATTTTACTCTGGTTCTCAGTATGTTTCCTAGTGCTGTTTTGATGTTCCTTGCAGTTTCACTGTAAAAACCGAGTTGGGGCTAGTACCTCCCCATATATATGTATGGAGTGGAAGTTTGCAAATGAAAAGAAACTTTGTGTTCCCAACAAGCTAAGGTGAAGGACGGGCTTTCACACACCACTTATCTCTCAGAACTGAACAAGGGGAGAGACTTTCGTTCATCTATCTCAAAGGGACCGGGTACAGGAGAAACTTTTACTCTGGTTTCTCAGTCTGTTTCCTAGTGCCGGTATGAAGTTCCTGCAGTTTTCACAGTAAAACCGTGTTGGAGCTAGTACCTCTGAATATATAAGTATGGAGTGGAGTTTGCAACTGAAAAGAAACTTTGTGTTCCAAACAAGCTAGTTGAAGTAGGCTTTCACACACACTTACCTCTCAGAACTGAGCATGTGGAGAGACGTTCGTTCATCTAGCATCAAGGGAACGGGTTGCAGGAGAAGCTTTTACTCTGGTTTCTCAGTCTGTTTCCTAGTGCCGGTATGAAGTTCCTGCAGTTTTCACAGTAAAACCGAGTTGGAGCTCGTACCTCCCCATATATATGTATGGAGTGGAGTTTGCAACTGAAAAGAAACTTTGTGTTCCCAACAAGCTTGGTGAAGAACGGCTTTCAGACACATTTATCTCTCAGAACTCAACATGTGGAGAGACGTTCGTTCATCTAGCACGCAAGGGAACGGGTTTCAGGAGAAACTTTTTCTCTGGTTCTCAGTCTGTTTCCTATTGCCAGGTTAGAAGTTCCTGCAGTTTTCACTGTAAAACCGAGTTGGGGCTAGTACCACCCAAATATACGTATGGAGTTGAGTTGCAACTGAAAGAAACTTTGTGTTCCCAACAAGCAAGGTGACCGAAGGCTTTCACCACACATCTTATCTCTCAGAACTGAGCATGTGGAGAGACGTTCGGATATCGATCACAAAGGGAAACGGTTGCAGTAGAAACTTTTACTCTGGTTTCTTCAGTCTTTTCCAAGTGCCGGTTGGAAGTGTCTGCAGTTTTTCACTGTAAAACCGAGTTGGAGCTAGATCCTCCCATTATATACGTATGGAGTGGAGTTTGCAAATGAAAAGAAACTATGTGTTCCCAACAAGCTAGTTGAAGTAGGCTTTCACACAAACTTATCTCTCAGAACTGAGCATGTGTAGAGACGTTCGTTCATATAGCACCAAGGGAACGGGTTGCAGGAGAAACTTTTACTCTGGTATCTCAGTCTGTTTCCTAGTGCCGGTTTGAAGTTCCTGCATTTTTCACTGTAAAACCGAGTTGGAGCTAGTACCCTCCCCATATATATGTATGGAATGGAGGTTGCAACTGAAAAGAAAGTTTGTGTTCCCAACAAGCTTGGTGAAGGACGGCTTTTCAGACACACATATCTCTCAGAACTCAACAGTGTGGAGAGGCGTTCGTTCATCTAGCACCAAGGGAACGTTCCAGGAGAAACTTTTACTGTGGTTCTCAGTCTGTTTCTAAGTGCCGGTTTGAAGTTCCTGCAGTTTTCACTGTAAAACCAATTTGGAGCTAGTACCTCCCTCTATATGTAGGGATTGGATTTTGCAACTGAAAATAAAACTTTGTGTTCCCAACAAGCAAGGTGAAGGACGGCTTTTAGACACACTTATCTCTCAGAAATGAGCATGTGAGAGACGTTCATTCATCTATCACAAAGGGAACGGGTAGCAGGGAAACTTTTACTCTGGTATCTCAGCCTGTTTCCTAGTGCCGGTTTGAAGTTCCTGTCGTTTTCACTGTAAAACCGAGTTGGAGCTAGTACCTCCCCATATATATGTATGGAGTAAATTTGCCACTGAAAATAAACTTTGTGTTCCCAAGAAGCTTGGTGAAGGACGGCTTTCAGACACACTTATCTCTCAGAACTCAACAAGTGGAGAGAAGTTCGTTCTTCTAGCACCAACGGAACGGGTTTCAGGAGAAACTTTTACTCTGGTTTCTCAGTCTGTTTCCTAGTGCCGGTTAGAAGTTCCTGCAGTTTTCACTGTAAAACCGAGTTGGGGCTAGTACCTCCCCATATATACGTATGCAGTTGAGTTTGCAACTGAAAAGAAACTTTGTGTTCCCAACAAGCTAGTTGAAGGACGGCTTTCACACACACTTATGTCTCAGAACTGGACATGTGGATAGACGTTCGTTCATCTAGCACCAGGGATATGGGTTGCAGGATAAATTTTTACTCTGGTTTCTCAGTCTGTTTCCTAGTGCCGGTTTGATGTTCCTGCAGTTTTCACTGTAAAACCGATTTGGAGCTAGTACCTCCCCATATATATGTAGGGAGTAGAATTTGCAAGTGTAAATAAACTTTGTGTTCCCAACAAGCAAGTTGACCGACGGCTTTCACACATACTTATCTCTCAGAACTGAGCATGTGGAGAGACGTTCGTTCATCTATCACAAAGGGAACGTGTTGCAGTAGAAACTTTTACTCTGGTTCTCAGTCTGTTTCCTAGTGCCGGTATGAAGTTCCTGCAGTTTTCAATGTAAAACCGAGTTGGAGCTACTACCTCCCCTTATATACGTATGGAGTGGAGTTTGCAAATGAAAAGAAATTTTGTGTTCCCAACAAGATAGTTGAAGAATGGCTTTCAAACACATTATCTCTCAGAACTGATAATGTGGAGAGACGTTCTTTCATCTAGCAAAAAGGGAACGGATTTCAGGAGTAACTTTTACTCCGGTTTCTCAGTCTGTTTCCTAGTGCCGGTTTGAAGTTCCTGCAGTTTTCACTGTAAATCCGAGTTGGAGCTATTTCCTCCCCTTATATACGTATGGAGTGGAGTTTGCAAATGAAAAGAAACTATGTGTTCCCAACAAGCTAGTTGAAGTAGGCTTTCACACAAACTTATCTCTCAGAAGTGAGCATGTGGAGAGACGTTCGTTCATCTAGCACCAAGGGAACGGTTTGCAGGAGTAACTTTTACTCTGGTATCTCAGTCTGTTTCCTAGTGCCGGTTTGAAGTTCCTGCAGTTTTCACTGTAAAATCGAGTTGGAGCAAGTACCTACCCATATATATGTATGGAGTGTAGTTTGCAACTGAAAATAACTTTGTGTTCCCAACAAGCTTGGTGAAGAGCGGCTTTAAGTCACACTTAACTCTCAGAACTGAACATGTGGAGAGACGTTCGTTCATCTAGCACCAAGGGAATGGTTTGCAGGAAAAATTTTACTGTGGTTTCTCAGTCTGTTTCCTAGTGCTGTTTTGATGTTCCTGCAGTTTTCACTGTAAAATCGAGTTGGGGCTAGTACCTCCCCATATATATGTATGGAGTGGAGTTTGCAAATGAAAAGAAACTTTGTGTTCCCAACAAGCTAGGTGAAGGACGGCTTTCACACACACTTATCTCTCAGAAATGCACAAGGGGAGAGACGTTCGTTCATCTATCTCAAAGGGAACGGGTTACAGGAGAAACTTTTACTCTGGTTTCTCAGTCTGTTTCCTAGTGCCGGTTTGAAGTTCCTGCAGTTTTCACTGTAAAACCGTGTTGGAGCTAGTACCTCTGAATATATAAGTATGGAGTGGAGTTTGCAACTGAAAAGAAACTTTGTGTTCCAAACAAGCTTAGGTGAAGTAGGCTTTCACACACACTTATCTCTCAGAACTGAGCATATGGAGAGACGTTCGTTCATCTAGCATCAAGGGAAAGGGTTGCAGGAGAAACTTTTACTCTGGTATCTCAGTCTGTTTCCTAGTGCCGGTTTGAAGTTCCTACAGTTTTCAGTGTAAAACTGACTTGGAGCTAGTACCGCCCCATATATATGTATGGAGTGGATTTTGTAACTGAAAATAAACTTTGTGTTCCCAACAAGCAAGGTGAGGGACGGCTTTCACACACACTTATCTCTCAGCAGTGAGCATTTGGAGAGACGTTCGTTCATCTATCACAAAGGGAAAGTGTTGCTGTAGAAACTTTTACTCTGGTTCTCAGCTCTGTTTCCTAGTGCCGGTTTGAAGTTCCTTCAGTTTTAACTGTAAAACCGAGTTGGAGCTAGTACCTCCCCATATATATGTATGGAGTGGAGTTTGTAACTGAAAAGAAACTTTGTGTTCCCAACAAGCTATGTGAAGGACGGCTTTCACACACAACTTATCTCTCAGAACTGTGCATGTGGAGAGACGTTCGTTCATTAGCACAAAGGGAACTGGTTGCAGGAGAAACTTTTACTCTGGTTTCTCATTCTGTTTCCTAAGTGCCGGTTTAGAAGTTCCTGCATTTTCACTGTAAAACCGAGTTGGGAGCTAGTACCTCCCATATATATGTATGGAGTGGAGGTTGCAACTGAAAAGAAAAGTTGTGTTCCCAACAAGCTTAGGTGAAGGACGGCTTTCAGACACACATATATCTCAGAACTGAGCATGTGGAGAGGCCGTCGTTCATCTAGCACCAAGGGAACGGGTAGCAGGAGAAAATTTTACTGTGGTATCTCAGTCTGTTTCTAAGTGCCTTTTTGAAGTTTCTGCAGTTTTCACTGTAAAACCGAGTTAGAGCAAGTACCTCCCCATATATATGTAGGGATTGGAGTTTGCAACTGAAAATAAACTTTGTGTTCCCAACAAGCAAGTTGAAGGACGGCTTTCAGACACACTTTTCTCTCAGAAATGAGCATGTGGAGAGACGTTCATTCATCTATAACACCGGGAACGTGTTGCAGGAAAAACTTTTAATCTGGTGTCTCAGTCTGTTTCCTAGTGCCGGTTTGAAGTTCCTGCAGTTTTCACTGTAAAACCGATTTGGAGCTAGAACCTCCCTATATATATGTATGGAGTGTAATTTACAACTGAAAATAAACTTTGTGTTCCCAACAAGCTTGGTGAAGGGCTGCTTTAAAACACAATTATCTCTCAGAACTGAACATGTGGAGAGACGTTCGTTCATCTAGCACCAAAGAACGGGTTGCAGTAGAAACTTTTACTCTGGTAACTCAGTCTGTTTCCTAGTGCCGGTTTGAAGTTCCTGCAGTTTTCACTGTAAAACAGACTTAGAGCTAGTACCGCCCCATATTTATGTATGGAGTGGATTTTGTAACTGAAAATAAACTTTGTGTTCCCAACAAGCAAGGTGAGGGACGGCTTTCACACACACTTATCTCTCAGCAGTGAGCATGTGGAGAGACGTTCGTTCATCTATCACAAAGGGAAAGTGTTGCTGTAGAAACTTTTACTCTGGTTTCTCATTCTGTTTCCTAGTGACGGTTTGAAGTTCCTGCATTTTTCACTGTAAAACCGGGTAGGAGCTAGTACTTCCCCGTATATATGTATGGAGTGGAGTTTGCAACTGAAAAGAAACTTTGTGTTCCCAACAAGCTTGGTGAAGGACGGCTTTCAGACACACTTATCTCTCAGAACTCAACATGTGGAGAGGCGTTCTTTCATCTAGCACCAAGGGAAAGGGTTTCAGGAGAAACTTTTACTCTGGATTCTCAGTCTGTTTCCTAGTGCCGGTTAGAAGTTCCTGCAGTTTTCACTGTAAAACCGAGTTGGGGCTAGTACGTCCCCATATATACGTATGGATTTGAGTTTGCAACTGAAAAGAAACTTTGTGTTCCCAACAAGCTAGTTGAAGGACGGCTTTCACACACACTTATCTCTCAGAACTGGACATGTGGATAAACTTTCGCTCATCTAGCAACAGGGGAATGATTTGCAGGAGTAACTTTTACTCTGTTTTCTCAGTCTGTTTCCTAGTGCCGGTTTGAAGTTCCTGCATTTTTCACTGTAAAACAGATTTGGAGCTAGTACCTCCCCATATATATGTAGGGAGTGGAGATTGCAACTGTAAATAAACTTTGTGTTCCCAACAAGCAAGGTGACCGACGGCTTTCACACACACTTATCTCTGAGATCTGAGCATGTGTAGAGACGTTCGTTCATCTATCACAAAGGGAAGTTGTTGCAGTAGAAAATTTTACTCTGGTTCTCAGTCTGTTTCCTAGTGTCGTTTGAAGTTCCTGCAGATTTCAATGTAAAACCGAGTTGGAGCTACTACCTCCCCTATATAGTATGGACTGGAGTTTGCAACTGAAAAGAAACTTTGTGTTCCCAACAAGATAGTTGAAGAACGGCTTTCAAACACATTATCTCTCAGAACTGTAAATGTGGAGAGACGTTCTTTCATCTAGCCAAGGGAAAGGGTTGCAGGAGTAACTTTTACTCTGGTATCTCAGTCTGTTTCCTAGTGCCGGTTTGATTTCCTGCAGTTTTCACTGTAAAATACAGTTGGAGCTAGTACCTACCCATATCTATGTATGGAGTGTAGTTTGCAACTGAAAATAAACTTTGTGTTCCCAACAAGCTTGGTGAAGGGCGGCTTTAAGACACACTTATCTCTCAGAACTGAACATGTGGAGAGACGTTCGTTCATCTAGCACCAAGGGAATGGGTTGCAGGAGAAATTTTACTCTGGTTTCTCAGTCTGTTTCCTAGTGCTGTTTTGATGTTCCTGCAGTTTTCACTGTAAAATCGAGTTGGGGCTAGTACCTCCCCATATATTGTATGGAGTGGAGTTTGCAAATGAAAAGAACTTTGTGTTCCCAACAAGATAGGTGAAGGACGGCTTTCACACACACTTATCTCTCAGAATGCACAAGGGGAGAGACGTTCGTTCATCTATCTCAAAGGGAACGGGTTACAGGAGAAACTTTTACTCTGGTTTCTCAGTCTGTTTCCTAGTGCCGGTTTGAAGTTCCTGCAGTTTTCACTGTAAAACCGTGTTGGAGCTAGTACCTCTGAATATATAAGTATGGAGTGGAGTTTGCAACTGAAAAGAAACTTTGTGTTCCAAACAAGCTAGGTGAAGTAGGCTTTCACACACACTTATCTCTCAGAACTGAGCATATGGAGAGACGTTCGTTCATCTAGCATCAAGGGAAAGGGTTGCAGGAGAACTTTTACTCTGGTATCTCAGTCTGTTTCCTAGTGCGGTTTGAAGTTCCTACAGTTTTCAGTGTAAAACTGACTTGGAGCTAGTACGCCCCATATAT
>NW_022588888.1:0-8948 GCF_009834535.1 Camelus ferus | reverse complement strand
TAGCTCCAACTCGTCGTCAAGTGAAAACTGCAGGAACTTCAAAACGGCACAAGGAAACAGACTGAGAAACGAGAAAAAAGTTTCTCCTGAAACCCGTTCCGTTTGTGCTAGATTAACGAATCTTCCACATCAGTTCTGAGAATAAGTTGTGTGGTAAGCGTCATACACCTACTTGTTGGAACCCAAAGTTTCTTTTCAGGTGCAAATTCCACTCCAATATTATATATGGGGAGGTACTAGATCCAACTTCTTTTACCTTTAAAACTGCAGGAATTAAAAAACAGGCAAAAGGAAACAGACAGAGAAACCAGAGTAAAGTTTCTCCTTCAAAACCCGTTCCCTTTGAGGTAGATGAAATACGTCTCCTCTCATGCTCAGTTCGGAAATATAAGTGTGTTGATGCCATCCTTCACCCAGCTTGTTGGGAACACAAGTTACTTTTAAGTAGCCAACTCGATCCATACAGATATATGGGGAGTTTCAAAGCTCCAAATCGCTTTTACAGTGAACAACTGCAGGAACTTCAAACCGTCACAAGAAACAGACGAGAAACCAGAGTAAAAGTTTCTCAGGCAAACCGTTCCATTTGTGCTAGATGAACAACGTATCTCCACATGCTCAGTTCTGAGTGGATAAGTGTGTTTTCAAAGCCTTCCTTCACCTAGATTGTTGGGACACAAAGTTTTTTTCAGGTGCAAACTCCCATTCCATACATATAAATGGGAGGTACTAGCTCCAAAACGGTTTTACAGTGAAACTTCAGGAACACAAACCGGCACTATAGAACAGACTGAGAAATCAGAGTAATGTTCTCTGAAACCCGTTCCTTTGTGATAGATGAACGAACGTCTTTCCACATTCACAGTTTCGAGAGATAATTGTGTGAAAGCCATCCTTCAACCTAGCTTGTTGGGAACAAAAAGTTATATTCAGTTGCCAAATCCACTCCATACATATATAAGGGAGGTACTAGCTCCAACTCTGTTTACAGTGAAAAACTGCAGGAACTTAAACGGCACAAGGAACAGACTGAGAACCAGAGTAATGTTTCTCCTGTTATCCGTTCCTTTGAGCTAGATGAACGCAAGTCTCTCCACTCCACAGCTTCGTTCTGAGAGAAATGTGTGTGTGAAACCGGGTCCTTCATCTAGCTGTTGGTAACACAAGTTTCTTTTCAGTTGCAAATCCCCTCCATACTATATATTTGGAGGGTACTAGCTCAACTCAGTTTTACAGTGAAAACTGCAGGAACTTATATACCGGCACTACCAATCTGACTGAGAAACCAGAGTAAAAGTTCTTTCCTGCAACCCGTTCCGTTTGTGCTAGATGAACGAACGTCTCTTCACATTCTTAGTTCTGGAGATAAGTGTGGTTGTGAAAGCCGTCCTACCAGCTTTTTGGGACACAAAGTTTCATTCAGGTGCAAATTCCACTCCATTCATTATATGGGGAGTACTATCTCCAACTCTGTTTTACGTGAAAAACTGCAGGAACCTCAACCGGCACTAGGAAACCGAACTGAGAAATCAGACTAAAAGTTCCCTGCAAAACTTTCCATTTGTGCTAGATGAACGAACGTCTCTCCACATGCTCATTTCTAAAAAATAAGTGTGTTTGAAAGCCGTCCTTCATCTAGCTTGCTGGGAACACAAAGTTTTCTTTTTCAGTTGCAGACCCGATTCCACACATATATATGGGAGTTACTTGTTCCAAATTGGTTTTACAGTGAAAACTGCAAGAACTTCTAACCGGCACGAAGAAACGACTGGGACACCAGATTAAAAGTTCTCCTACACCTACTCGTTCCCCTTTGGGCTGGTGAACGAATGTCTCTCCCATGCTCAGTTCTGAGAGATAGTGTGTTTGAAAGCCGTCCTTCAACTATCTTCGTGGGAACACATAGTTTTCTTTCAGTTGCATACTCCATTCCATACATATATATGGGGAGGTACTAGCTCGAAATCGGTTTTACATGGAAATTGCGGAACTTCATACAGGCACTAGGAAACCGACTGGAACAACCAGAGTAAAGTTTCCCCATCACCCGTTCCCTTTGAGCTAGTGAACGAAACTCTCATCACTGCTCAGTCTGAAAGATAAGTGTGTTGGATAGCCGTCCTTCACCTAGCTTCTTGGGAACACAAAGTTTCTTTTCAGTAGCAAACTCGATTCCATACATATATATGGGGAGGTACTAGCTCCAAATATGTTTACAGTGAAAATTGCAGGAACTTAAAACCGGCACTAGGAAACAGACTGAGAAACCAGAGTAAAAGTTTCTCCTGCAACCCCTTTCCTTCTGTGCTAGTTAAACGAACGTCTCTCCAAATGCTCACTTCTGAAAGATAAGTGTGTGTGAAAGCCGTCATTCAACCTAGCTTGTTGGATACCCAAGTTTCTTTTAGTGCAAACTCCATTCCATACATATAAATAGGGAGGTACTAGCACCAAACATCGGTTTTACAGTAAAACTGCAGGAACTTCATAACGGCAGTAGGAACAGACTGTGGACACCAGAGTAAAAGATTCTCCTCAAACCGTTCCCTTTTGTGCTAGATGAACGAAACGTCTCTCCACATGCTCATTCAGAGAGATAAGTGTGTTTGAAAGCCGTCCTTCACCTAGCTTCTTGGGAACACGTAGTTTTCTTCTCAGTTGCAAACTCCATTGCATATAGATTGGAAGGTACTGGCTCCAAATCGGTTTTACAGTGTAAACTTCAGGAACTTCAAACCGGCTCTAGGAAACAGACTGAGAAACCACAGAAAATGTTTATCCTGAAACCCGTTCCTTTTGAGATAGATGAACGAACGTCTCTCACATGCACAGTCTGAGAGATAAGTGTGTGTTAATGACGTCCTACCACCTAGTTTGTTGGGAACAAAGTTATTTCAGTTGCCAACTCCACTCCATACATAGCTATAGGGAGGACAACGCTCAACTCGGTTTTACATGAAAACTGCAGGAACTTCAAAACGGCACAAGGGAAACAGCTGAGACACGAGAGTAAAAGTTTCTCGTGAAACCCGTTCCGTTTGCTAGATGAACGAACGTCTTCCACATGCTCAGTTCTGAGAGATAAGTGTGTGTGAAACCCGTCCTTCACCTAGCTTGTTGGGAACCCAACGTTTATTTTCAGGTGCAAATTCCACTCCATACTTATTATGGGGAGGGTACTAGCTCCAACTCTCTTTTACACTGAAACCTGCAGGAACTTAAATACGGCAATAGGAAACAGACTGAGAAACCATATTAAAAGTTTCCCCTTCAAACCCGTTCCCTTTGAGCTACATGAACGAACGTCTCTCCACAGGCTCAGTTCGAAATATAGTGTGTTTGAATGCCATCCTTCACCTAGCTTGTTGGGGACACAAAGTTTCTTTTAAGTAGCCAACACGATTCCATACATATATATGGGTAGGTACAAGCTCCAAATGGGTTTTACAGTGAAAACTGCAGGAATTTCAAACCACCACTAGGAAACAGACTGAGAAAACCAGAGTAAAATTTAATTTCTCCTGCAAACCGTTCCTGTTGTGCTAGATGAACGAACGTCTCTCCACATGCTCAGTTCTGAGTGATAATTGTGTGTGAAAGCCGTCCTTCACCTAGCTTGTAGGAACCCAAAGTATCTTTTCAGGTGCAAACTCCATTCCATACATATATATGGGGAGGTAAAAGCTCCCATCGGTTTTACAGTGAAAATTGCAGGAACTATATACCGGTACTAGGAAACTGACTGAAAAACCACAGTAAATGTTTCTTCGCAAACCGTTCCATTTGTGCTCGATAAACGAACGTCTCTCCACATGCTAATTTCTGAGTGATAAGTGTGTTTCAAAGCCTCCTTCACCTAGATGTTGGGAACACAAAGTTTTTTCAGGTGCAACTCCATTCCATACATATAAATCGAGAGGAAGGAACTATTTCCAAATCGGTTTTTACAGTGAAACTTCAAGAACTTCAAACCGGCACTATGAAACAGACTGAGAAACCAAAGTAAATGTTTCTCTTGAAACCCGTTCCTTTGTGATAGATGAACGAACGTCTCTCCACATGCACAGTTCTGAGAGATAATGTGTGTGAAAGCGTCCTTCACCTAGCTTGTTGGGAACAAAATTTATTTTCAGTTGCCAAATCCACTCCATACATATATATAGGGAGGTACTAGCTCCAAACGATTTTAAAGTGAAAACTGCAGGAACTTCAAAACGGCACAAGGAAACAGACTGAGAAACCAGAGTAATGTTTCTCCTGCTATCCGAACCCTTTGAGATAGATGAAAGAATGTCTCTCCACATGCTCTTTTCTGAGAAAAGTGTGTGTGAAAGCGGTCCTTCATCTAGCTTGTTGTTAACACAAAGTTTATTTTCAGTTGCATAATCCACTCCATACATATATGGGAGGTACTAGCACCAACTCAGTTTTACAGTGAAACTGCAGGAACTTCAAACCGTCACTACAAATCAGACTGAGAAACCAGAGTAAAGTTTCTCCAGCAACCCGTCCGTTTGTGCTAGATGAACGAACGTCTCAACACATGCTTAGTTCTGAGATAAGTGTGTGAAAGCCGTCCTTCACCTAGTTTTGTTGGGAACAAAAAGTTTCAGTTGCCAACCCACTCCATACATATATATAGGGAGGTACAAGCTCCAACTCGGTTTTATAGTGAAAACTGCAGGAACTTCAAACGGCACAAGGAACAGACTGAAGAAACGAGAGTAAAAGTTTCTTGTGAAACCGTTCCGTTTTGTGCTATATGAACGAACGTCTTCCACATGCTCAGTTTGAAGATAAATGTGTGTGAAAGCCGTCCTTCACATAGCTTGTTGGGAACCCAAAGTTTATTTTCAGGTGCAAATTCCACTCCAAACTTATATATGGGGAGGTACAATCTCCAACTCTCTTTACAGTGAAAACTGCAGGAACTTAACTCCGGTAATAGGAAACAGACTGAGAAACCATATTAAAATTTCCCTTCAACCCGTTCCCTTTGAGCTACATGAACGAACGTCTCTCCACAGGCTCAGTTCTGAAATATATGTGTGTTTGATGCCATCCTTCACCTAGCTTGTTGGGGACACAAAGTTTCTTTTAAGTTACCAACACGATTCCATCATATATATGGGTAGGTACAAGCTCCAACTCCGTTTACAGTGAAAACTGCAGGAACTTCAAACGGCACAAGGAAACAGACTGAGAAAACCAGAGTAATGGTTTCTCCTGTTATCCGTTCCTTTTGAGCTAGATGAACGAAAGTCTCTCCACATGCTCAGTTCTGAGAGAAAGTGTGTGTGAAACCGGTCCTTCATCTAGCTTGTTGGTAAACAAAAGTTTCTTTTCAGTTGCATAATCCACTCCATACATAATTTGGAGGTACTAGCTCCAACTCAGTTTTACAGTGAAAACTGCAGGAACTTTATACCGGCACTACCAATCTGACTGAGAAACCAGAGTAAAAGTTCTCCTGCAACCCGTTCCGTTTGTGCTAGATGAACGAACGTCTCTTCACATGCTTAGTTCTGAGAGATAAGTGTGTGTGAAAGCCGTCCTTCACCTAGCTTGTTGGGAACACAAAGTTTCATTCAGGTGCAAATTCCACTCCATTCATATATGGGGATGTACTATCTCCAACTCTGTTTTACAGTGAAACTGCAGGAACCTCAAACCGGCACTAGAAACAGACGAGAAATCAGACTAAAGTTCTCCTGCAAAACTTTCCATTTGTGCTAGATGAACGAACGTCTCTCCACATGCTCATTTCTAAAAAATAAGTGTGTTTGAAAGCCGTCCTTCATCTAGCTTGCTGGGAACACAAAGTTCTTTTCAGTGCAGACACGATTCCACATATATGGGGAGTTACTTGTTCCAAATTGGTTTTACAGTGAAAACTGCAAGAAACTTCTAACCGGCACTAAGAAACAGACTGGGACACCAGATTAAAAGTTTCTCCTACAACTCGTTCCCTTTGGGCTGGATGAACGAATGTCTCTCCACATGCTCAGTTCTGAGAGATAAGTGTGTTGAAAGCCGTCCTTCAACTAGCTTCGTGGGAACACATAGTTTCTTTTCAGTTGCATACTCCATCCATACATATATATGGGGAGGTACTAGCTCGAAATCGGTTTTACATGGAAAATTGCAGGAACTTCATACAGGCACTAGGAACCGACTGAGAAACCAGAGTAAAGTTTCCCCATCAACCCGTTCCCTTTGAGCTAGTGAACGAAACTCTCTCCACATGCTCAGTTCTGAAAGATAAGTGTGTTGGATAGCCGTCCTTCACCTAGCATTCTTGGAGAACACAAAGTGTTTCTTTTCAGTAGCAAACTCGAATCCTACATATATATGGGGAGGTACTAGCTCCAAATATGTTTTACAGTGAAAATTGCAGGAACTTAAAACCGGCACTAGGAAACAGACTGAGAAACCAGAGTAAAAGTTTCTCCTGCAACCCTTTCCTTCTGTGCTAGTTAAACGAACGTCTCTCCAAATGCTCACTTCTGAAAGATAAGTGTGTGTGAAAGCCGTCATTCACCTAGCTTGTTGGATACCCAAAGTTTCTTTTCAGGTGCAAACTCCATTCCATACATATAAATAGGGAGGTACTAGCACCAAATCGGTTTTACAGTGTAAACTGCAGGAACTTCATAACGGCAGTAGGAAACAGACTGTGACACCAGAGTAAAAGATTCTCCCTCAAAACCGTTCCCTTTGTGCTAGATGAACGAACGTCTCTCCACATGCTCAGTTCAGAGAGATAAGTGTGTTTGAAAGCCGTCCTTCACCTAGCTTCTTGGGAACACGTAGTTTCTTCTCAGTTGCAAACTCCATTGCATATAGATTGGAAGGTACTGGCTCCAAATCGGTTTTACAGTGTAAACTTCAGGAACTTCAAACCGGCTCTAGGAAACAGACTGAGAAACCACAGAAAATGTTTATCCTGAAACCCGTTCCTTTTGAGATAGATGAACGAACGTCTCTCAACATGCACAGTTCTGAGAGATAAGTGTGTGTTAATGACGTCCTACACCTGTTTGTTGGGAACAAAGTTATTTTCAGTTGCCAACTCCACTCCATACATATATATAGGGAGGTACAAGCTCCAACTCTCGGTTTTACAGTGAAAACTGCAGGAACTTCAAAACGGCACAAGGAAACAGACTGAGACACGAGAGTAAAAGTTTCTCGTGAAACCCGTTCCGTTTGTGCTAGATGAACGAACTCTTCCACATGCTCAGTTTCTGAGAGATAAGTGTGTGTGAACCCGTCCTTCACCTAGCTTGTTGGGAACCCAAAGTTTATTTTCAGTGCAAATTCCACTCCATACTTATATATGGGGAGGTACTAGCTCCAACTCTCTTTTACACTGAAACCTGCAGGAACTTAAATACGGCAATAGGAAACAGACTGAGAAACCATATTAAAAGTTTCCCCTTCAACCCGTTCCCTTTGAGCTACATGAACGAACGTCTCTCCACAGGCTCAGTTCTGAAATATATGTGTGTTTGAATGCCATCCTTCACCTAGCTTGTTGGGGACACAAAGTTTCTTTTAAGTAGCCAACACGATTCCATACATATATGGGTAGGTACAAGCTCCAAATGGGTTTTACAGTGAAAACTGCAGGAATTTCAAACCGCCACTAGGAAACAGACTGAGAAACCAGAGTAAAATTTTCTCCTGCAAACCGTTCCTGTTGTGCTAGATGAACGAACGTCTCTCCACATGCTCAGTTCTGAGTGATAATTGTGTGTGAAAGCCGTCCTTCACCTAGCTTGTAGGGAACCCAAAGTATCTTTTCAGGTGCAAACTCCATTCCATACATATATATGGGGAGGTAAAAGCTCCCAATCGGTTTTACAGTGAAAATTGCAGGAACTATATACCGTACTAGGAAACTGACTGAAAAACCACAGTAAATGTTTCTTCGCAAACCGTTCCATTTGTGCTCGATAAACGAACGTCTCTCCACATGCTCATTTCTGAGTGATAAGTGTGTTTCAAAGCCGTCCTTCACCTAGATTGTTGGGAACACAAAGTTTTTTCAGGTGCAAACTCCATTCCATACATATAAATCGAGAGGAACTATTTCCAAATCGGTTTTACAGTGAAAACTTCAAGAACTTCAAACCGGCACTATGAACGACTGAGAAACCAAAGTAAATGTTTCTCTTGAAACCCGTTCCTTGTGATAGATGAACGAACGTCTCTCCACATGCACAGTTCTGAGAGATAATTGTGTGTGAAAGCCGTCCTTCACCTAGCTTGTTGGGAACACAAATTTATTTCAGTTGCCAAATCCACTCCATACATATATATAGGGAGGTACTAGCTCCAAAACGGTTTTAAAGTGAAAACTGCAGGAACTTCAAAACGGCACAAGGAAACAGACTGAGAAACCAGAGTAATGGTTTCTCCTGCTATCCGAACCCTTTGAGCTAGATGAAAGAATGTCTCTCCACATGCTCATTTCTTAGAGAAAAGTGTGTGTGAAAGCGTCCTTCATCTAGCTTGTTGTTAACACAAAGTTTATTTTCAGTTGCATAATCCACTCCATACATATATATTGGGAGGTACTAGCACCAACTCAGTTTTACAGTGAAAACTGCAGGAACTTCAAACCGTCACTACAAATCAGACTGAGAAACCAGAGTAAAAGTTTCTCCAGCAACCCGTTCCGTTTGTGCTAGATGAACGAACGTCTCAACACATGCTTAGTTCTGAGAGATAAGTGTGTGTGAAAGCCGTCCTTCACCTAGTTTGTTGGGAACAAAAGTTATTTTCAGTTGCCAACCCCACTCCATACATATACATAGGAGGTACAAGCTCCAACTCGGTTTTATAGTGAAAACTGCAGGAACTTCAAAACGGCACAAGGAAACAGACTGAGAAACGAGTAAAAGTTTCTTGTGAAACCCGTTCCGTTTGTGCTATATGAACGA
>NW_022588887.1:0-8949 GCF_009834535.1 Camelus ferus | reverse complement strand
GGTGAGGATTACTTAAACAAAGTAAGTAAACTTCCTGTTGTCAAAAGTAACATGTTGCAAGACTGGGTTTGGTTTTTGTTCTCCTCTAAGGGAAGAAAAAAATCTTGATATGTTGCTTTTGACCACAGATTGTGGGAGGTGTCTACTTTGACTTACTTTTTTTTTTTGTAATATTTAGTCACTTTGATTAAATAAATATGTATGGTTTCACAGTGACTTGATTCTATTTGTCCAAGTATTTTGAAACTTTTTTATATTTTTGACGAATTTCTCAAATATCAAAGTCTATTTGAAGCCCTTTTGACTTCCAGCTAGCTTTGGGATTTTTTTTAGGAAGCACCTGACCCATCTTGGAGAAATATTAAACTAAGTATGCTTTTTCTTTTCCTTTTTTGGTAACATAATTGCATAACATACGTTGTCAAGCAATAATAAAATTACTCGTTACACTCTGTGTATAAATATCATTAATACAAGTGTTCAAAAATTGTATAAACTTCCAACAATTTGAATATGTACTGATATAATGTTATTGGTCATAATTCTAGCGATTGTTGCCATGTTCCTTTATCAACTGCATTGAGATAAGATGTTTAACTGTAACTTTTAAACCTTTTGATATTCAAAGACAGTCTTTGCTTTACAAAACGGATTCATCTTCAACAAGATAAATAGAAAAGACTTTTAGAGAAATATAAATTTCTGATTATTTCAGGTCATACTGCTAATGTGGGCAAGAGATTAAAGAATCCTGATGGAAACATCTATTTCTTCATAAAAAGTTCACTATAAAGGATTAGTTGCATGGGATTAAAAAAGCTAATGTCATGGTTTTATATTTTTAAATACACTTGTCTAAAATATTGCTGGTTTAATCTGTGTCTTCCAAATATAAGGAAAACTATCTCCTTGAGCTAGCTATGATTTTGTAAATCACACACTTGTCATTAGAATGGAAACAAATATCTACTCTCCCTGACCTGATTTATCAAGAAATTGGAAACTCATAAGTTACTGCCACTTTATCAGATAAATAAGGAAGGCCACTGTTGTTATTTAGGTGATGTCAGAAAGTGAAGAGTATATCTACATCTGAGAGTTAAAATCTGACATGCTTTGGCATGGCATTCCTGGCTCTGAGAAGCCTTTGAAAAGTTCAGCATGAGACTCTTATGAAATGTTTCAGCACGACCATTTAAAAGAGAGTATCTGATTAATTACACTTACATCAGTAGTCAAGCTAAGTTTATAATGAAATCAGAAGTCAGTTGCAAACTAGTTAATCTTAATCTGGCCATATTTTTTAAAAAGATAAAAAAAGGAAAAGAAAAAATGAGGATATATTTAGATACAAAAAATTAGGTTTCAGTGGAAAACAAATTTTAACTCTGTTCAGTGATGTATGTATTCTCTGACTAAATCTCACCTCCCAGATCATTCCTCATTGTCTTGCCACATAAATGTAAAGTTTAATTGAATTACTAAGAAGACCCTCAGTTTGTTTCTGAAGCTTATCACCGAAATCTATCTTTGGATGGAATTTAAATGCCCCATAAATGATCACCAGAGTCTATGAAAATTGAGAGTTTTTTCTATTAACTAGACTTTTGCCCCAATACTTAAGAAGAGAAAATATTCTCAATAAATTTATCAGGCTACAGCTATTCATGAAATGGGTCACTGATTGCTTTGTCTACATGAATCGTATGTTTATGTGACAATTTGATTTAACTGTTAAAATGTATAGTATGTGAAATGTTTTCTAAACAGCATACCTCTAGTCTTGTTTATGTCTGAAATTCTGGGCTAGCAGCTAGAGACATGATAGACCCTAGACAGGTAAGAAAACCCCATTGCATTGAATGCCAAATATGTTGATTATCAGTGCTTTCTATCTAACTATTTGCAACCCAAAAGGGGGAAAGGATGGAAGAAACTTTTACAGATTGAAGTATTCTGATGCGTACTTATTTTATTTTATACACCAGGCTAAGCAAATCAGCCCATTTGTGACCTAATAAATATACTGTATATCTGCTTTAACCACTAAGGGGAAAAGGAAAAGATATATTTGGAGAATAATACAAACATGCATTTTGATTATTATACCCATTGTAAAGTGTCTACTAATTTTCAAATATTTGTCACAGGGCTAAGACACAGCAATCAAAGAGAGAGTTAATATTTTCTAATAAAAATATTAAAGTTAATGTGGAAAACTATGGAAAATTTCCACGTCTAGTCAATTCCAAAAATTGAGAAGGACTATACCCATTTCAGCAGGAACTAAGCAGAATGGTTCTTTACCCATTTTCTCAAAACTGAGAAAGTTGAACTTGGAATGAACTAAAACTGAGTTCTTCTGCTGTCAGTGACTGAATTCTCTAACAAATTTTTACTCCCTTTGGTCTTCTGCAACTGTTCCTCCTCAAGACTGAGGATTATCCAAAAAGGGGTATGGAACCTTGAAGTCCAACATGTTATTTTGTGGCCCTATAAATTGGTAACAGACTGTTGGAATAGATAATGTTCCAACAAAAGTAACACCTGGGGCTACATGGAACCATGAGATGGAGACAATCATCTCTGAAAATAGACTACTACTCCACCCCAGCTTGTAGCCCCTTTCCATTTTTGTTATGTAATCTCTGAATAAAGCCTAGGGAATTGAGAACTGGTTCTTTGGGGCACAAGAACAACTTCTCCCCAGAAGTCTTGGGTCCTTGATAAAACTCTCTCTCCTTTCCTACTCTGTTTCCCCTCTGTATTGGATTTTTGAGTGACAGGCAGCCAAACGTGAATTCAGTAACATTTGTAGCTTCTGACTACTCACTGAAATTCTTTTAGAAATAGAAAGGTTATGTAAATTTAATTCCATCATAGAGTGTAATTAGAATTGTGTTTTTATTTCCCTGACCTCAGAACATCCTCAAGCTCCACATTTTTTCCTAGCAGAGAACTTGCACAATTTTAAGTCCTCTGAGAAGTCCCCACCCTTAAACTATCTCCCATTTAATCTTTAGGCCTCACAATCAAGTGAGGTTGGGTTCCTGCTAAGTGATCTACCCCTATATTCTGTATGGACAAAGAAAAACCCTTTCCATCTCTGGCCCCATATCCCTCTCTCAAGATGCAGAGAAGAAATTGATGTTGCAACAGGCTCCTTTATTTCGATAGGCGTCCCTACACTTACCATCTTGCCCAGCAAATACAAATCTTACAGTAAAGCAAGAAGGGATGTTTGGCTCTAAAGGGAACTAGATCTATGGATTTGAAAAAGAGCTAAGAGCCATAAATCCTTTTGTAATTCCTTGTCACCTTTAATTCCCTAATCCAGCTACCATTCTTACCTCAGTTCCTGGTGATGCAGCCTGGTTTACAATGTTTGAACTCTGCTCAACTTTCTTTTCAATCCCATTGCCCCATGATTTGAAAGTTTATCTTTGCACTTATATTTAGAAGAAGGACTTGACATGCAGGGAATTAATTTTCACACCAATAAGCTATTATGAATCCCTCTCAATATGTTTCCAAGTTCATGAAGGCAACTTAGCCTCAGTAGCTGTACCCAAGTCTCCAATCTTTTCTGGTATACTGGTAACCTTTCACTCCTTAAGCACACTATGCAGGGTGCTCTTATACACTTCATTCTCATGAGGGCAGTAGCCAAACAAAGCCATAAAGACTCCCACCTACCATTCAATGGGTAAGAAGGATTATTCTCCACCGAGGATCTGAGAGACCTCAGGACATTTCAATGCTTACCCAGAAAAACCTAGAATCACTGTTGTTTGTATCTTTCCAAAAACAAAAAGGAACAGTTACCTGTATTTCTCTGTGCAGTTGGTTATTGCTGCCAATGGTTTTATTATTAATTTCACTGCCATGTTACATCCCTATATGCCCCTCCTCAGATGCTCCCCCAGAGCTTATATCAGACACTCAGGAGCACTGTCCTCCTTCAGAGTCAAAATGACCACTGCCACAATCCTCGCTCTCAGCTTAGCCAAAATTTGCAAACCTTTTAACCTATACCACCATGAATGTAATGGAATTGGTGCAAGTATTCTAGGGCAATCTTTGCACCTCTGATATTTCTGAGAGCAGAATTCTCATAACATTTAGACCTCTGCCAGCAGGAATGTGCTCATGCTTGTGTGTGAGGGCCACTATTCCTGCCACAATGGACAAAGCCAGAGCTATCATGTTAGCTATTCACTCTTATGTTCCCCCAGGCCAAGTCGGCTCTCTCAGAAATTTATAAGATATGTCATATCTCTATATAATGGCACACCATGTATGAACAAACCCTATAAACCAATACCTCCATAACTTATCCCGATGGAACACTTTAAATCTGACTATTCCAATACCTGTACATGATGACAGAGAGCCCTACTCCACATCGCAATTGCTGTGTCACAATAGAATTGGTCTCAAATTCATGGGCATAATTTGTATATTCCATTGCACAGTCCAGACTTAAGCTCACTTTTTGATGGCTCCTGTAAGTGAAGTTTCTCCGAATAACAAGTTATGTCATACATCCTCACACAAAACAATAGAGACATACTCAGTGCCCACTGTAAAATCATCCCAAGTCATTGACCTCACAGCCCTTATGAGGACAAGCACATTAGCAAAATGTGACCACAACTTACACTAGTTCCAAATGCCTTTGCAGTCTGTCACAAATTTAGTACAAACTAAATATACCACAGGTTCTTGACCTTTGCATGTATTCCTATTGTCAATAGATGGGTAATTGCTACCCTACTGTATGCCATACCCTGGTGTAAATTTTAATGTTCACGTGTCTATTCCATTTCACAGAAACTGACACTATTTCCCTTAAGAACAATAAGTGTGCAAGGCTGCTAAATAGGTAGCAAACAACGTACTCCCCAGCATGTTCTCTACTCAAATGATTCATCTGCCTTTATTCCTGATAGATAGTATGGGTAATGCAGCAAGTGTGTCAGAATGAAAATGATAAGTGGATACAAATGGACAGCAAATAATTATCAAACCATGCATCTGTCCAAGAGATCTGCCTGCAGATGTTTTGACACAAATTCCCCCAACCCAAGCAGCACATGTGCATTCTAGAGATAAGGAACTGATGGTAATGGATTGTCTCCTCAAATCACAATATTTCTGACTGATTTACTTGCCATGGAAATACTTATAAATGTCACAAAATCATTGTAGGAACAGCATACCTCAGGAAATCCTGAATTGCCACTTGCAGAAATGCAAATAAATTTTATACATTTACCTCCATCTTTAGACTACTCTCTCTGTTTATCATCTGCATGTTTAGTGGATGGGCTGAATGTTATCCAAGTAAGGTGCTGACACCAAGATCACCTTAGTTGGATAATAATTATGTAGTTAATAACAAAGTTTACTTCTTATCTTGAAATTATTTTCTGGGTGGACTCATACCAAGGAACAATTTTAGAGAGAAATAAGCCACTTGCTTTCAAAAAAAGGGGTGCCCATTAAAACGTTATAGCCTTAAAAAATCATCAATCATCAGCATAATTAGAAAAAAAAATATAAACATTAAAAAGAAATTAAGGAGCATCCTTGACATAAATGGTTAGAAGAATTACCCTTGGCCTTGATGCAAATCTGAATGGTCCAAATAGTAGACAAGGATTGATTTCTTTGATGTAGATTTATATATTTGCCTATGACCACTAGCATCTCTAAACCTGCCATTCCTGGACTGAGTGGACAATATGGACTTGGATAAAGAGTCGATGTTATGACTATGCACAGTGACTAACCAGTAGTCAAATCATCCTCTTAGGAGTTGCCTAGAAAGAAACGTTAAAAGGAGTTCTTTGAAGTGGAATGAGAGATGCTAATTAGTAACATGAACACAAGTGCAAATAGACAACACGCTGGTAAAAATAAATGTATAGTCAGATGGTGAAAACTCTAACTGTAATGTGATGGTGTTTTCATCAGGTATGAAGCTTAGGTTAATAATTATTAAAATAAAATCCTACAACCATTTGGTAGTGGGTACACATATTAAAATTTGAACATTGTGACATGAATATTATAAAATGTGGGCAGAGCTGGAAGAGGTTTTGTATAAAGTCAATTAAGTTGTAATTAGCTTAATATAGACTTTTATGTCTTTAAGCAATTTCAAGAAAACCTCAGGGTACACACACTGAGATCAACACAAACTATAGGAGAAACACACAAGATAAAGAGAAGAAAATAAAAGTATACCACTGTAGAAAGTCATCAGTTTCACACAGAAAGACAGCACGAGGGGTGAGAGTTAGAAAGGAAATTCAAAACAACCACAAAATGACCAACAAGATGCCAATACAATATTCTTACATGATATTAATTTTATAAAGTGTCAATAGCTTAGGTGCACCAATCAAAACCCATAAAGTGGATAAGAATACTGTGTGTATAACACAAATAAGGAGAGACCCTACTCTGCACTACTGAGAAGAGATTCACTTCAGCTTTGAGGACAAACAACCTCAAAGGGAGGGATGCAAAAAGATAGTCTGTGCAGGTAAAAACCGAAAATACAGCAGTAATGGATATAGTTTTACTAGAAAAAGAGACAAGACAGATGCACAGTAAGAGAAGAGGAAGGCCATTTTATAATAATTAAAAGGCGACTTTATCAAGGGTATTGAAAAATTATACATTTTATGTATCCAGTACCAGAGCATCTGAATATATTAACCAAATACCAAAGACAAGGAGGAAGTAATAGGAAGTAATACAACTGTAGACCAAGAATAGAAACAGCCTGCTTTCAACAAAGGTTGGTTTATGTAGACAGAAGTTTAATAAAATGAACATTAGATTTAAACTTTACTTTAAGAAAAGTGGACTTAACAGGTTTACACAGAAGATTCCATCCAACAGTTACATTATACAAATTCCTCTAGGGCACACGTGACCATTTCTCTAGGAAAGATCAAATATTGAGGCAAAAAAAGCAAGTGGTAGAAAATTTCAAATGACTTACAACCATATCAAATCTCTTTTCCAAACACAGTAATATGTGTGGGATTCACTAACAGAATGAAAGATGAAAAATTCATTTTACATAAAAATTAAACAACAAGCTCCTACAAAAACAATAGGTCAAAAATAAGACACCAAAAGAGAAAAAAATTTAAACGATACAAATGAAGATGGAAGTGCAAAAACCTGAACTTAGAAGGTAGAATAATAACAGCTCTATGATAAAAGGTAACAGCAAGAAATGTACAAATAAGAAAATAACCCTCGAATATATAACCAAACTACGCCACAAATACTACAAAGAATAATAAACTAAACCCAAGAATTTCAGAAAGTAGGAGATAATAATTACCACAGCACAAATAAATGAAATAGAGTTCAGAAAAGCAGAAATATAAAGATCAGCAAAGATAACAGCTGGCTTTTTGAAATGGTAAATAAATTGTTTTAAGGTAGATTTATCAAGAGTAGAAAAATAGAGGGCTCAAATGAACAAAATTACACAAGAAAGGCAAGACATTTTGAGTGATATAACAGGAATAAAAAGGATTACAAGACACAACTGAAATCGGTCAACCTAGAGATAAATCCCTAAAACATACAATCTGCCAAGACTAAACCTTGAAGAAACAGGAAATCTGATGAGACATAAAAACAAAGAAAGTGAGTCAGTAATGAAAAACCACCAAACACATAAGCCTTCGATCACATGATGTTATGGGTGACAGCTAAGTATTTTTAAAGTAATTAGCATCAATTCTCCACAAACTTTTCAAAAAACAAAGTGAGAATAAAGAACAAATATTTGGAACTCACAAATATTAAATTTGACAAGTTCAACAAGGGCCTGATACCAAAAACAGACAATGTCACCAGAATTTGACAAGATCCCTAATAGAAAAGGAAAGAACACATAAGAAATAAACAACAATTGGAATCTACACAACATGCTATTAAATGTTAATGGTCAATGAAGAAATTAAACAATAAATGTATTAAAAACCTTCAGAAAAATGACAACTTAAACACAACCACATGATATATATGGGATGCAGTAAAAAAACTCCTAAGAGGGAGGATAATAACAATAGATGATTTCATCAAAAAAAAAAATCCAAATGAAACCTAACCTATCATCTAAGAGAATGAGAAAAATAAGAAGTAAAAAATAAATTCAGCAGAAGGAAAGAAATCATAAAGATCAGGGAGGAAATAAATGAAATAGAGAGAAAGAAAGAAAGAAAGAAAGAAGAAAAAAAGAAAGAAAGAAGAAAGAGAAAAAGAAAGAAAGAAAGAAAGAAGAAGAAAGAAGAAAGAAAAAAAGAAAAAAAAGAAAGAAGAAAGAAAAAGAAGAAAGAAAGAAGAAAGAAAGAAAGAAAGAAAGAAAGAATAAAGAATAACAAATAACTGATCAAGCGAAGAGAAAGAGTAAACAAAATTAACAAACATCTGACCAGGCTCACCAAAAAGAAAAGAGAGAGCACACAAATAAACAAAATAAGAAATACAACTGGATAGAATATAAGCAGCACCAGAGGTAAAAATAACAAAAAGCTTTAGAATACCATGAACAACCGTATGGAAGTAAATTGGACAATGTAGGAAACCTGGGCAAGTTTCTGGAAATATAAGATCCACAAAAATCGAATCCCACAATAAATGAAAGAGATCATATATCATGGCTGAGTTGGGTTCACCCCACAAAGGGTGGTTCAACATATGCAAATCAATCAACATATTACCTCAACCAGAGAAAGGACAATAATCACATGATCATCTCAATAGACACAGAAAAACTTCTTGATAAAATTCAACACCTATGTATGATAAAAACTAACCAAAGTGGATATAAATGAAACATATCTCAACATATTAAAAATACTTATGACAAATCTACAGCCAGTATAATTTAAATGTTGAAAAGTTGAAAGT
>NW_022588886.1:0-8963 GCF_009834535.1 Camelus ferus | reverse complement strand
TCTCACCTAAAAGCATTTACTCAGATTTTTCAGCATCTTCATAACACCAGTTTCCAAACTGAGGCAGATTTTTCAGTAAAATGCTCCTGGAGCATGTTCTAACCAATAGATAAGTAATTTACATAGTTTCCCTCACCATGACAGTCTGTGTTCCAAACACGCTACATACATCACGGATCTGACAGACATTTTTTACTAGTTGTGTACATGTGTATTACCGGACTTTCATCCCCCTTACAATGCATCTTTATACATAGAAAATTTTATTCTGATTTAGTAGATTTCTCCTAATGTCAGTTTCTAAAATCATGCAGTTTTCGCAGATAAATCCGCTTGGAGCGAGTTCGACCCAATAGGCATGCAATTTTCATAGAAACCGTCATCGTGAAATTCCGTGTTTAGAAAAAGCTACATGCACCACGGATTCGACTAATATTCACTACAGAGGTGTTAGCATAAGGATTACCGAACTTTCATCCACCATAAAAGCCATATTGACACTTTGAAGCATTTTCTCATATTTCGAAAGTTTTTCCTAATGCCAGTTTTGAAAATGAGGCAGATTCGCAGAAAGATCCTCGTGGAGCAAGTTCTTCTCAATAGAAATGTAATTTACATAGTTTCCCTCACAGTGACAGCCCAATTTCCGAACACGCTACATGCATCAAAGTTTCAACAAACTTTCTCCAACGGGTTCAGAACATGTAGATTACAGAACTTTCATCCACCTTACATGGCATATTACACCGAGAATCTATTAATCTGAGTTCGCAGGGTTTTCCTAACGCCGGATACAAAAATCAGGCAGTTTTCTTATGAAAAATCTCTTGGAGTGATTTCAAACTAAGAGAAATGTAATATACATAAATTCCCTGGCCGTGAAATTCCGTGTTCCCAACATGCTTCATGCATAACGGATTCGACAAATATTCACTACAGATTTGTTAGCATGTGGATTACCGAACTTTCATCACAATACATTGAATATTGATACTTAGAAGCATTTTCTCAGATTTTGCAGCGTTTTCCAAATGCCAGTTTCAAATATGAAGCAGTTTTCGCAGAAAAATTTCCTTGGAGCGAGTTCTACCCAATAGAAAATTAATTTATTTGTTTCAATCACCGTGAAATTCCAAGTTCCGTACATGGTAAATGCATCATGGATTACAAAAAGATTCTTTAATATGTTGTGAAAATGTGGATTACCGAACTTTCCTCCAACATAAAGGAATATTTACACCTACAAATATTACTCTCACCTTGCAGCGTTTTCCATACTTCAGATACAAATTTCATGCAATTTTCACAGAGAAACTCTATTCCAGCTAGTTCTATCCAATAGAATTTAATTTACATTGATTCATTACCGTGAAATTCCATTTTCCGAAAGCGCTACATGAATCACGGTTTGAAAAATAATTGCTACACTGTTATTACCATGTGGATTTCCGGACTTTCATTCACCATTCAATGCATATTGACACTTCGAAGCATTTTCTCAGATTTCACAGGGTAATCCTAATGGCAGTTTAGAAAATGAGGCACATTTCGCAGAAAAATTCTCTTCAAGCGAGTTCTACCCAATAGACACGTAGCTTACATTGTTTCCTTCAGTATGACATTCCGTATCCCGAACACGTTATATGCATCAGGAATTCAACATATATTATTTAATGAGTGTGGGAATGTGGATTACCGAACTTTCATCCACCATACAAGGCATATTTACACCTAGAAGTAGTTATTCTGATTTCGCAGGTTTTTCCTAAAATCCAGTTTCGAAAATCATGAAATTTTCACAGAAAAATTCAATTCAAGCTTGTTCTATCCAGTATAATTTTTATTTTCAGAGTTTCAATCACCGAGACATTCCGTGTTCCGAAAACGTTGCATTCATCACGGCTTCGACAAACATTATTTAATTTCTGTGAGCATGTGGATTACCGAATTTTCAACCACCATGCAAGGCATATTTACACCTAGAAACATTTACTTACATTTCGCAGAATTTTCCTAATGTCAGTTTCAAGAATCAGGCAGTTTTCCCAGAAAAACTCTCTTGCTGCATGTTCCATCCAATAGACATCTCACTTACATAGATACCATCACTGTAACATTCCGTGTTCTGAACACGGTACATGTACAATGGATTCGAGAAACATTCACTGCTGATTTGTTAACATGTGAATTACCAAACTTAAATAAAACATAGAAGACATATTGCCATCTAAAAGCATTTACTAAGATTTCGCAGCAATTTCATAACACCAGTTTCGAAATTGAGGCTGCTTTACCAGTAAAATTCTCCTGGAGCAGGTTCTAACAAATACACATGTAATTTGCATAGAGTAGATCACCATGAAATTCCGTGCTTTCTATAAGCCACATGCATCATTGATTCGACAAATATTGACTACAGAGTTCTTAGCAGGTGGATGACAGGACTTTCATGACAATACAAGGCATATTGATGCTGAGAAGCATTTTCTCTGATTTCACAGAGCTTTCCAAATGCCAGTTTTGTAAATGAGGCAGATTTCATGGCAAAAAACTCTTGGAGCGTGTTCTAAACAATAGACATGTAATTTACATTTATTCGCTCACCGTCAAATTCCGTGTTCTGAACACGCTACATGCATCTCGTATTCGACAAACATTCACTACAGAGTTGTTAGAATGTGGATTATCAAACGTTCATCCACCACACAAGACATATTGACACTTAGAAGCATTTTCTCATATTTCGAAAATTTTTCCACATGCCAGAGTTGAAAATGAGGCAGATTTTCCAGAGAAATGCTCTTGGAGCGAGTTCTACCCTATAGAAATGTAATTTACATAAGTGTGCTCACCATGATTTTCTGTGTTCCGAGCTCGTGTCATGTATCTCATATTCGACAAATATTCAGTACAGAGTTGTTAGCATTTGGATTACCAATCTTTCATCCACCATATAAGGCATATTTACACCTCCAAATATTTACTCTCATTTTGAAGTTTTGTCCAAACTTCAAATTCGAAAATCATGAATTTTCACAGAAAAATTCATTTCAAGCTAGTTCTACCCTATAGAATTGTAATTTGCATAGTTTCATAACTGTGAAATTCCGTGTTCCGAACACACTAAATAAATCACGGATTCGAAAATTATTCACTTCATAGTTGTTATTATGTGGATTACTTGACTTTCATTCCCCATTCAAGGCATATTGAATCTTAGAAGCATTTTTTCAGATTTCTCAGGTTTTTCCTAATGCCGGATTTAAAAATGAGGCCGATTTCACAGAAAAATGCTCTTGGAGCGTGTTCTACCCAAAATATATGTAATTTCCAAGTTTCACTCACCGTGACATTCCGTGTTCTGAACATGTTACTTGCATCTCGGATTCGACAAACATTTTTTAATGAGTGTGAGCATGTGGATTACCGCACTTTCATCCACCACACAAGACATATTTTCACCAAAAACTTTTACTCAGTATTCGCAGATTTTTCCTAAAGTCAGTTTCAAAAATCAGGCAGTTTTCGCAGCAAAATACTCGGTGCATGTTCTATTCTATAGACATCTCATTTTCATAGATAGCGTCACTGTAACATTCTGTGTTCCGAAAACGGTACATGCACCACGGATTCAACAAATATTCACTGCTGAGTTGTTAGCATTTGAATAACAGATCTTTAGTAAACCACAGAAGACATATTGAAACCAAAAAGCATTTACTAAGATTTCGCAGCGTTTTCATAACACCAGTTTTGAAACTGAGGCAGATTTTTCAGTAAAACTCTCCTGGAGATGGTTCTAACCAATAGATATGTAATTTACATAGTTTCCCTCACCGTGAAAGTCCATGTTCCAAACAGGCTACATACATCACGGATTTGAGAAACATTTTTAATGAGTTGTGTACATGTGTATTACGGAACTTTCATCAACCATACAAGGCATATTCACTCCTAGAAACATTAACTCTGAGTTCACAGTATTTCCTAAAAGCAATTTTGAAAATCAGGCAGGTTTCAAAGGAAAAGGCTGTTGGGGTGTGTTCTACCCAATAGATACGTAAATTACATAGATTCCCCCGCTGTGAAATTACGTGTTTCGAAAACGCTACATGCAGAAAGAATTCAACAAAAATACACTACAGAGATGTTTGCATGTGGATGACAGGACTTTCATCACAATACAAGGCATATTGATGCTTAGAAGCATTTTCTCTGATTTCACAGATCTTTCCAAATGCTAGTTTAGAAAATGAGGCAGATTTCATGGTAAAATTTCTTGAAGCGTGTTCTACCCAATAGACAATTAATTCACATGGATTCGCACACCGTGAAATTCCGTGTTCCGAAAAATCTACATGCATCACAGATTCGACAAATATACACTACAGAGTTGGTAGCTTAAGGATTACCGAACTTTCATCCACCATAAATGTCATATTTAAACCTAGACGTAGTTATTCTAATTTCACAGGTTTTCCTAACATCTAGTTTCGAAAATCATGAAATTTTCGTAGAAAAATTCAATTCAAGCGAGTTCTAAACAGGAGATTTGTTATTTTCAGTTTCACTCACTGAGATATTCTGTGTTCAGAAAACGTTACCTTCATCACGGCTTCGACAAACATTATTTAACCACTGAGACATGTGGATTACCGAATTTTCAACCACCATACAAGGCATATTTACACCTAGAAACATTTACTTAAATTTCGCAGCTTTTTCCTAACGTCAGTTACGAAAATCATTCATTTTTCGCAGAAAAATTCTCTTGCTGCATGTTCGATCAAATAGACATCTCATTTACTTAGATACCATCACCGTAACATTCCGTGTTCTGAACACGGTATATGTAGAATGGATTCGAGGAATATTCACTGGTGAGTTGTTAGCATATGAATAACCAATCTTAAATAAACCATAGAATACTTATTGACACCTAAAAGCATTTACTAAGTTTTTGCACTGTTCTCATAACACCAGTTTCGAAACTGAGTTAGATTTATCAGTAAAATTCTCCTGGAGCTGGTTCTAACCAATAGACATGTAATTTGCATAGATTAGATCACCATGAAATTCCGTGATTTGTATAAGCTATATGCATCACGGATTCAACAAATATTCACTATACAGGTTTTAGCAGGTGGATTAACAAACTTTCATCCACCACACAAGACATAGTGACACTTAGAAGCATTTACTCATATTTCAAATGTTTTTCCTAATGCCAGATTTGAAAATGCGTCAGATTTTGCAGAAAAATGCTCTTGGAGCGAGTTCTAACCAAAGGACATGTATTTTACATAGATGCACTCACCATGATATTCTGTGTTCCGAACACGTTTCATGTATCTTGGATTCGGCAAATATTCACTACAGATTTGTTAGCATATGGATTACCAATCTTTCATGCACCATGCAAGGCATAATTACACCTAGAATTAGTTATTCAGTTTTTGCAGGTTTTTCCTAACATCCAGTTTGGAAAATCATGAAATTTTCACACAAAAATTCAATTCAAGCGAGTTCTATCCAGTAGATTTGTTATTTTCAGAGGTTCAATCACCGAGACATTCCGTGTTCCTGAAAATGTTACATTCATCACGGCTTTGACAAACATTATTTAATAACTGTGAGCATGTGGATTAACAAATTTTCAACCACCATACAAGGCATATATACACCTAGAAACATTTACTTATATTTCGCAGATTTTTGCTAACATCAGTTACGAAAATCAGGCAGTTTTCACAGAAAAATTCTCTTGCTGAATGTTCGATCCAATAGACATCTTATTTACGCAGATACCAACACCGTAACATTCCGTGTGCTTAACAAGGTACATGTGCAACAGATTCGAGAAATATCCACTGCTGAGTTGTTAGCATGTGAATTACCAAACTTAAAGAAACCATAGAAGACTTATTGACACCTAAAAGCATTTACTAAGATTTCGCAGCATTTTCATAACATCAGATTTGAAATGGAGGCAGATTTATCAGTAAAATGCTCCTGGTGCTTTTTCTAACCAATAGACATGTTATTTGCATAGATTACATCACCATGTAATTCCATGTTTTGTATAAACTACATGCATGACCAATTCGACAAATATTGACTACAGAGTCTTTAGCAGGTGGATGAAAGGGCTTTCATGACAATACAAGGCATATTGATGCTGAGAAGCATTTTCTCTGATTTCACAAAGCTTTCCAAATGCCAGTTTTGTAAATGAGGCAGATTTCACGGCAAAAAACTCTTGGAGCGTGTTCTAAACAATAGACATGTAATTTACATGGATTCGTTCACCGTGAAATTCCGTGTTCCGAACACGCTACATGAATCTCGGATTCGACAAACATTCACTACAGAGTTGTTAGAATGTGGATTATCAAACTTTCATACACCACACAAGACATATTGACACTTAGAAACATTTTCTCATATTTTGAAGATTTTTCCACATGCCAGACTAGAAAATGAGGCAGATTTTCCAGAGAAATGCTCTTGGAGCGAGTTCTACCCAATAGAAATGTAATTTACATAGGTGTGCTCACCATGATATTCTGTGTTCTGAGCTCATTTCATGTATCTCAGATTCGACAAATATTCACTACAGACTTGTTAGCATTTGGATTACCAATCTTTCATCCACCATATGATGCATATATACACCTACAAATATTTACTCTCATTTCGAAGTTTTATCCAAACTTCAAATTGGAAAATCATGCAATTTTCACAGTAAAATTCTATTCAAGCTTGTTCTACCCTATAGAATTGTAATTTACATACTTTCATAACCATGAATTTCCGTGTTCCGAACACACTAAATAAATCACGGATTCGAAAATTATTCACTTCATAGTTGTTAACATGTGGGTTACCAGACTTTCATTCCCCATTCAAGGCATATTGAAACTTAGAAGCATTTTTTCAGATTTTTCAGGTTTTTCCTAATGCCAGATTTGACAATGAGGCCGATTTCACAGAAAAATGCTCTTGGAGCGGGTTCTACCCCAAAGATATGTAATTTACCTAGTTTCACTCACCGTGACATTCCGTGTTCTGAACATGTTACATGCATCTCGGATTCGACAAACATTCTTTAATGAGTGTGAGCATGTGGATTACCGAACTTTCATCCACCATACAAGACATATTTTCACCAAAAACTTTTATTCAGATTTCGCAGATTTTTCCTAATGTCAGTTTCAAAAATCAGGCAGATTTCGCAGCAAAATACTCGGTGCATGTTCTATTCTATAGACATCTCATTTTCATAGATAGCGTCACTGTAACATTCTGTGTTCCGAAAACGGTACATGCACCATGGATTCAACAAATATTCACTGCTGAGTTTAGCATGTGAATTACACATCTTTAATAAACCATTGAAGATATATTGTCAACTTAAAGAATTTACTCAGCTTTTGCAGCGTTTTCATAAGACCAGGTTTGAAACTGAGGCAGATTTTTCAGTAAAACGCTCCTGGAGAGGGTTCTAACCAATAGATATGTAATTTACATAGTTTCCTTCACCGTGAAATTCCGTGTTCCGAACAGGCTACAAACATCACGGATCTAAGAAATATTTTTAATGAGTTGTGTACATGTGTATTACAGAACTTTCATCCACCATACAAGGCATGTTTACTCCTAGAAATATTAACTCTGAGTTTGCAGAATTTCCTAATAGCAGTTTTGAAAATCAGGCAGGTTTCAAAGGAATAGGCTGTAGGGGTGTGTTCTACCCAATAGATACGTAAATTATATAGATTCCCCCGATGTGAAATTATGTGTTTTGAACACGTTACATGCAGAAAGTTTTCGACAAAAATACACTACATAGTTCTTTGCATGTGGATTACAGGACGTTCATCACAATGCAAGGCATATTGTTGCTTAGAAGTGTTTTTTCTGATTTCACAAATCTTTCCAAACGCAAGTTGGGAAACTAAGGTAGATTTCATGGCAAAAGACTCTTGGAGCGAGTTCTAATCAATAGACATTTAATTTACATTGACTAGCTCACCGTTACATTCCGTGTTCCGAACACGATTCATGTATCTCAGATTCGACAAATATTCACTACAGAGCTGTAAGTATGTGGATTAGGACACGTTCATACAACATACAAGTCTTACTGACACTTTGAAGGCTTTTCTCAGAGTTCACAGGTTAGTTTTAACGCCAGCTTTGAAAATGAGGCAGATTTGGCAGAAAAATGCTCTTGGAGCGAGTTCTAATGAAAAGATATGTAATTTACCTAGTTTCACTCACCGTGACATTCCGTGTTCTGAACACGTTACATGCATCATGGATTCAATACACATTCTTTAATGAGTTGTGAACATGTGTATACTGAACTTTCATCCACCTTACAATGCATATTTATACATAGAATGATTTATTCTGATTTGGTAGATTTCTCCTAATGTCAGGTTCTAATATCATGCAGTTTTCCCAGAGAAATCCTCTTGGAGAGAGTTCTACCCAATAGATATGCAATTGACATAGAAACCGTCATCGTGAAATTCCGTGTTCCGAAAAACCTACATGCATCACGGATTCGACAAATATTCACTGCAGAGTTGTTAGCATAAGGATTACCAAACTTTCATCCACCATAAAAGCCATATTGACACTTTGAAGCAGTTTTTCATATTTTGAATGTCTTTCCTAATACAGATTTGAAAATGAGGCAGATTAGCAGAAAAATCCTCATGGAGAGAGTACTTCCCAATAGAAATGTAATTTACGTAGTTTCCCTCACAGTGACATTCCAATTTCTGAACACGCTACATGCATCAAGGATTCAACAAACTTTCTCGAATGAGTTGTGAACATGTAGATTACAGAACTTTCATCCACCACACATGGCATATTTACACCTAGAAACATTAACTCCTAATTTGCAGCAATTTCCTAATGCCAGTTTCAAAGATCAGGCCGTTTTTTCA
>NW_022588885.1:0-8966 GCF_009834535.1 Camelus ferus | reverse complement strand
GAAACCAGAGTAAAAGGTTATCCTGCAACTCGTTCCCATTGTGCTAGATAAACGAACGTCTCTCCACATGCTGAGTTCTGAGAGATAATTGTGTGTGAAAGCCGTCCTTCAACTAGCTTTTTGGGAACACAAAGTTCCTTTTTATTTGCAAACTCCACTCCATACATATATATGGGGAAGTACTAGCCCCAACTCGGTTTTACAGTGAAAACTGCAGGAACTTCAAACCTGCAGTAGGAAACAACTGAGAAACCAGTGTAAAAGTTCCTCCTGCAACCCGTTCCATTTGTGCTAGATGAACGAACGTCTCTCCACATGCTCAGTTCTGAGAGATATGTGTATGTGAAGGCCGTCCTTCAACTAGCTTGTTGGGAACACAAAGTTTCTTTTCGTTTGCAAACACCAATCCATACATATATATGGGTTGGTACGAGCTCCAACACGGTTTTACAGTGAAAACTGCAGGAACTTCAAACCGGCACTAAGAAACAGACTGAGAAACCAGAGAAAAATTTTCTCCTGCAACCTGTTCCCATTGTGCTAGATGAACGAACGTCTCTCCACATGCTCAGTACTGAGAGATAAGTGTGTGTGAAAGCCGTGCTTCACCTAGATTGTTGGGAACACAAAGTTTCTTTTCAGATGCAAACTCCACTCCATAGATATATATGGGGAGGAACTAGCTCCAACTCGGTTTTACACAGTGAAAACTGCAGGAACTTCAACCGGCACTTGGAAAACAGACTGAGAAACCAGAGAAAAGTTTCTCCTGCAACCCGTTCCCTTTGTGCTAGATGAACGAACGTCTCCCCACATGCTCAGTTCTGAGAGATAAGTGGTTGTGAAAGCCGTCCTTCTCCTAGCTTCTTGGGAAAACAAAGTATCTTTTCACTTGCAAACTCCACTCCATATATATATATGGGGAGGTACAAGCTCCAACACGATTTTACAGTGAAAACTGCAGGAATTTCTAAACGACAGTAGGAAACAGACTGAGAAACCAGAGTAAAAGTTCATCCTGCAAACCGTTCATTTTGTGCAAGATGAACGAATGTCTCTCCGCATGCTCAGTTCTGAGAGATAAGTGTGTGTGAAAGCCGTGATTAACCTAGATTGTTGGGAACACAAAGTTTGTTTTAAGTTGCCAACTCCACTCCAAACATATATATGGGGAGGTACTAGCTCCCACTCGGTTTTACAGTGAAAACTGCTGGAACTTCAAACCGGCACTAGGAAACGTCGGAGAAACCAGAGAAATGTTACTATTGCAACACGTTCCATTTGTGCTAGATGAACGAACGTCTCTCCACATGCTCAGATCTGAGAAATTAGTGTGGTGAAAGCCGTGCTTCACCTTGCTTGTTGGGAACACAAAGTTTCTTTTCAGTTGCAAACTCCACCCATACATATATATGGGGAGGTACTATAGCTCCAAATCGGTTTTACAGTGAAAACTGCAGGAACTTTCAAACCGGCACTTGGAAACACTGAGAAACCAAGAGAATTTTCTCCTGCAAATCGTTCCCTTTTGTGCTGGATGAACGAACGTCTCTCCACATGCTCGTTCTGAGAGATAAGTGTGTGAAAGCCGTCCTTCACCTAGCTTGTTGTGAACACAAAGTTTCCTTTTCAGTTGTAAACTCCACTCCATACATATATGGGGAGGTACTGGCTCCAACTCGGTTTTACTGTGAAACTGCAGGAACTTTAAACCGGCACTAATAAACAGACTTAGAAACCAGAGTAAAAGTTCCTCCTGCAACCCGTTCCCTTTGTTCTAGATGAACGACGTTCCTCTCACATGCTCAGTTTGAAGATATTTGTATGTGAAAGCCGTCCTTCATCTAGCTTGTGGGGAACACAAAGTTTCTTTTCAGTTGCACAAACTCCACTCCCATATATATATAGGGGTAGGTACAAGCTCCAAATCGGTTTTACAGTGAAAACTGCAGGAACTTCAAACCGGCACTAGGAAACAGACTGAGAAACCAGAGTAAAAGTTCATCCTGCAAACCGTTCAATTTGTGCAAGATGAACGAATGTCTCTCCACATGCTCAGTTCTGAGAGATAAGTGTGTGTGAAAGCCGTCCTTCACCTAGCTTGTTGGGAACACAAAGTTTCTTTTCACTTGCAAACTCCACTCCATACATATATATGGGGAGGTACTAGCTCCAACTCGGTTTTACAGTGAAAACTGCAGGAACTTCAAACCGGCAGTAGGAAACAGACTGAGAAACCAGAGTAAAAGTTTCTTCTGCAACCCGTTCCGTTTTGTGCTAGATGAACGAACGTCTCTCCACATGCTCAGTTCTGAGAGATAAGTGTGTGAGAAAGCCGTGCTTAAACAAGCTTGTTGGGAACACAAAGTTTCTTTTAAGGTTGCAAACTCCACTCCATACATATATATGGGGAGGTACTAACTCCCACTCGGTTTTACAGTGAAAACTGCAGGAAATTCAAACCGGCACTAGGAAACAGTCTGAGAAAGCAGACAAAATGTTTCCCTTGCAACCCGTTCCATTTGTGCTAGATGAACGAACGTCTATCCACATGCTCAGTTCTGAGAGATAAGTGTGTGTGAAAGCCGTCCTTCACCTAGCTTGTTGGGAACACAAAGTTCCTTTTCATTTGCAAACTCCACTCCATATATATATATGGGGAGTTACGAGCTCCAACTCGGTTTTACATGTGAAAACAGCAGGAACTTCAAACCGGCACTAGGAAACAGACTGAGAAACCAGAGTAAAATTTATTACTGCAAACCTTTCCCTTTGTGCTAGATGAACGAACGACTCTCCACATGCTCAGTTCTGAGAGATAAGTGTGTGTGAAAGCCGTCCTTCATTAGCTTGTTGGGAACACATAGTACCTTGTCAGTTGCAAACCCCACTCCACACATATATATAGGTAGGTACTAGCTCCAACTCGGTTTTACAGTGAAAACTGCAGGAACTTCAAACCGGCACTAGGAAACAGACTGAGAAACCAGAGTAAAAGTTTCTCCTGCAACAAGTTCCCTTTGTGCTAGATGTACGAACGTCTCTCCACATGCTCAGTTCTGAGAGATAAGTGTGTGTGAAAGCCGTCCTTCACATAGCTTGTTGGGAACACAAAGTTTCTTTTCACTTGCAAACTCCACTCCATACATATATATGGGGAGGTACAAGCTCCAACTCGGTTTTACAGTGAAAACTGCAGGAACTTCAAACCGGCAGTAGGAAACAGACTGAGAAACCAGAGTAACAGTTTCTTCTGCATCCCGTTCCATTTTGTGCTAGATGAACGAACGTCTCTCCACATGCTCAGTTCTGAGAGATAAGTGTGTGAGAAAGCCGTGCTTAAACAAGCTTGTTGGGAACACAAAGTTTCTTTTAAGTTGCAAACTCCACTCCATACATATATATGGGGAGGTACTAACTCCCACTTGGTTTTACAGTGAAAACTGCAAGAAATTCAAATCGGCACTAGGAAACAGTCTGAGAAACCAGACAAAATGTTTCCCTTGCAACCCGTTCCATTTTTGCTAGATGAACGAACGTCTATCCACATGCTCAGTTCTGAGAGATAAGTGTGTGTGAAAGCCGTCCTTCACCTAGCTTGTTGGGAACACAAAGTTCCTTTTCATTTGCAAACTCCACTCCATACATATATATGGGGAGGTACTAGCTCCAACTCCGTTTTACATGTGAAAACAGCAGGAACTTCAAACCGGCACTAGGAAACAGACTGAGAAACCAGAGTAAAATTTATTACTGCAAACCATTCCCTTTGTGCTAGATGAACGAACGTCTCTCCACATGCTCAGTTCTGAGAGATAAGTGTGTGTGAAAGCCTTGCTTAACTAGCTTGTTGGGAACACAAAGTTTCTTTTCAGTTGCAAACTCCACTCTATACATATATATGGGGAGGTACAAGCTCCAACTCGGTTTTACAGTGAAAACTGCAGGAACTTCAAACCGGCACTAGGAAACAGACTGAGAAACCAGAGTAAAAGTTTCTCCTGCAAACATTTCCATTTGTGCTAGATGAACAAACGTCTTTCCACATGCTCAGTTCTGAGAGATATGTGTATGTGAAAGCCGTCCTTCAACTAGCTTGTTGGGAACACAAAGTTTCTTTTCGTTTGCAAACACCACTCCATACATATATATGGGTAGGTACGAGCTCCAACTCGGTTTTACAGTGAAAACTGCAGGAACTTCAAACCGGCACTAGGAAACAGACTGAGAAACCAGAGTAAAAGTTTATCCTGCAACCCGTTCCCATTTGTGCTAGATGACGAACGTCTCTCCACATGCTCGATTCTGAGAGATAATTGTGTGTGAAAGCCGTCCTTCAACTAGCTTTGTTGGGAACACAAAGTTCCTTTTCAGTTGCAAACTCCACTCCATACATATATATGGGGAGTACGAGCTCCAACTCGGTTTTACAGTGAAAACTGCAGGAACTTCAAACCGGCACTAAGGAAACAGACTGAGGAAACCCGAGAAAAATTTTCTCCTGCAACCCTGTTCCATTGTGCTAGATGAACGAACGTCTCTCCACATGCTCAGTTACTGAGAGATAAGTGTAGTGTGAAGGCCGTGCCTTCACTAGCTTGTTGGGAACACAAAGTTTCTTTTCAGATTGCAAACTCCACTCCATAGATATATATGGGGTAGGGAACTAGCTCCAACTCGGTTTTACAGTGAAAACTGCAGGAACTTCAAACCGGCACTTGGAAACAGACTGAGAAACCTGAGAAAAAGTTTCTCCTGCAACCCGTTCCCTTTGTACTAGATGAACGAACGTCTCCCCACATGCTCAGTTCTGAGAGATAAGTGGTTGTGAAAGCCGTCCTTCTCCTAGCTTCTTGGGAAAACAAAGTATCTTTTCACTTGCAAACTCCACTCCATATATATATATGGGGAGGTACAAGCTCCAACACGATTTTACAGTGAAAACTGCAGGAATTTCTAAACGACAGTAGGAAACAGACTGAGAAACCAGAGTAAAAGTTCATCCTGCAAACCGTTCATTTTGTGCAAGATGAACGAATGTCTCTCCGCATGCTCAGTTCTGAGAGATAAGTGTGTGTGAAAGCCGTGATTAACCTAGATTGTTGGGAACACAAAGTTTGTTTTAAGTTGCCAACTCCACTCCATACATATATATGGGGAGGTACTAGCTCCCACTCGGTTTTACAGTGAAAACTGCTGGAACTTCAAACCGGCACTAGGAAACAGTCGGAGAAACCAGAGAACATGTTACTATTGCAACCCGTTCCATTTGTGCTAGATGAACGAACGTCTCTCCACATGCTCAGATCTGAGAAATTAGTGTGTGTGAAAGCCGTGCTTCACCTTGCTTGTTGGGAACACAAAGTTTCTTTTCAGTTGCAAACTCCACACCATACATATATATGGGGAGGTACTAGCTCCAAATCGGTTTTACAGTGAAAACTGCAGGAACTTCAAACCGGCACTTGGAAACAGACTGAGAAACCAGAGAGAATTTTCTCCTGCAAATCGTTCCCTTTGTGCTGGATGAACGAACGTCTCTCCACATGCTCAGTTCTGAGAGATAAGTGTGTGTGAAAGCCGTCCTTCACCTAGCTTGTTGTGAACACAAAGTTCCTTTTCAGTTGTAAACTCCACTCCATACATATATATGGGGAGGTACTGGCTCCAACTCGGTTTTACTGTGAAAACTGCAGGAACTTTAAACCGGCACTAGGAAACAGACTTAGAAACCAGAGTAAAAGTTCCTCCTGCAACCCGTTCCCTTTGTTCTAGATGAACGAACGTCTCTCCACATGCTCAGTTCTGAGAGATATTTGTATGTGAAAGCCGCCCTTCATCTAGCTTGTGGGGAACACAAAGTTTCTTTTCAGTTACAAACACCACTCCATATATATATATGGGGTGGTACAAGCTCCAAATCGGTTTTACAGTGAAAAGTGCAGGAACTTCAAACCGGCACTAGGAAACAGACTGAGAAACCAGAGTAAAAGTTTCTCGTGCTAACCGTTCCCTTTGTGCTAGATGAACGAACGTCTCTCCACATGCTCAGTTCTGAGAGATAAGTGTGTGTGAAAGGCGTCCTTCAACTTGCTAGTTGGGAACACAAAGATTCTTTTCACTTGCAAACTCCACTCCATACAAATATATGGGGAGGAACAAGCTCCAACTCGGTTTTACAGTGAAAACTGCAGGAACTACAAATCGGCACTAGGAAACAGACTGAGAAACCAGAGTAAAAGTTTCTCCTAATACCGTTCACTTTGTGCTAGATGAACGAACGTCTCTCCACATGCTCAGTTCTGAGAGATAAGTGTGTTGTGAAAGCCGTCCTTTCACATAGCTTGTTGGGAACACAAAGTTTGTTTTCAGCTGCAAATTCCACTCCATACATATATATGGGGAGGTACTAGCTCCAAATCGGTTTTACAGTGAGAACTGCAGGAACTTCAAAGCAGCTCTAGGAAACAGACTGAGAAAACAGAGTAAAAGTTTCACCTGCAACCCATTCCCTTTGTGTTAGATGAACGAACGTCTCTCCACAGGCTCAGTTCTGAGAGATAAGTGTGTGTGAAAGCCGTCCTTCACTTAGCTAGTTGGGAAAAAAAAGTTTCTTTTCAGTTGCAAATTCCACTCCATATATATATATGGGGAGGTACTAGCTCCAACTCGGTTTTACAGTGCAAACTGCAGGAACTTCAAACCGGCACTAGGAAACAGACTGAGAAACCAGAGTAAAAGTTTCTCCTGCAACCCGTTCACTTTGTGCTAGATGAACGAACGTCTCTCCACATGTTCAGTTCTGAGAGATAAGTGTGTGTGAAAGCCGTCCTTCACCTACCTTTTTGGGAACACAAAGTTCTTTTCACTTGCAAACTCCACTCCATACATATATTAGGGGAGGTACTAGCTCCAACTCGGTTTTACAGTGAAGAGTGCAGGAAATTCAAACCGGCACTAGGAAACAGAGGGAAACCAGAGTAAAAGTTTCTCGTGCAACCCGTTCCTTTTGTGCTAGATGAACGAACGTCTCTCCACATGCTCAGTTCTGAGAGATACGTGTGTGTGAAGCCGTCCTTCACCTAGCTTGTTGGGAACACAAAGTTTCTTTTCACTTAAAAACTCCACCCCATACATATACATGGGGAGGTACTAGGTCCAACTCGGTTTTACAGTGAAACAGCAGGAACTTCAAACCGGCACTAGGAAACAGACTGAGAAACCAGAATAAAAGTTTCTCCTAAAACCATTCACTTTGTGCTAGATGAACGAAAGTCTCTCAACATGCTCAGTTCTGAGAGAGAACTGTGTGTGAAAGCCGTCCTTCACCAATCTTGTTTGGAACACAAAGTTTCTTTTCACTTAAAAACTCCACCCCATACATATACATGGGGAGGTACTAGGTCCAACTCGGTTTTACAGTGAAAACAGCAGGAAACTTCAAACCGGCACTAGGAAACAGACTGAGAAACCAGAGTAAAAGTTTATCCTGCAACCCGTTCCCTTTGTGCTAGATGAACGAACGTCTCTCCACATGCTCACTTCTGAGAGATTAATGTGTGTGAAAGCCGCCCTTCACCAAGCTTGTTTGGAACACAAAGATTCTTTTCACTTAAAAACTCCACCCCATACATATACATGGGGTGGTACTAGGTCCAACTCGATTTTACAGTGAAAACTGCAGGAACTTCAAACCGGCACTTGGAAACAGACTGAGAAACCAGAGTAAAATTTTCTCCTGCAACCCGTTCAATTTGTGCTAGATGAACGAAACTCTCCCCACATGCTCAGTTCTGAGAGATAAGTGTGTGTGAAGTCGTCCTACACCTAGATTGTTGGGAACACAAAGTTCCTTTTCAGTTGCAAATTCCACTCCATATATATATATGGGGAGTTACGGGCTCCAACTCTGTTTTACATGTGAAAACTGCAGGAACTTCAAACCGGCACTAGGAAACAGACTGAGAAACCAGAGTAAAAGTTAGCCCTGCAACCCGTTCCATTTGTGCTTAATGAACGAAAGACTCTACACATGTTCAGTTCTGAGAGATAAGTGTGTGTGAAAGCCGTCCTTCACCCAGCTTGTTGGGAACACAAAGTTTCTTTTCAGTTGCAAACTCCACTCCATAAATATATATGGGGAGGTACAAGCTCCAACTATTTTTTACAGTGAAATCTGCAGGAACTTGTAACCGGCACTAGGAAACAGAATTAGAAACCAGAGAAAAAGTTCCTCCTGCAACCGTTCCCTTTGTGCTAGATGAACGAACGTCTCTCCATATGCTCAGTTCTGAGAGATAAGTGTGTATGAAAGCCGTCCTTCAAATAGCTTGTTGGGAACACAAAGTTTCTTTTAATTTGCAAATTCCATTCCATACATATATATGGGTAGGTACGAGCTCCAACTCGGTTTTACAGTGTAAACTGCAGGAACTTCAAACCGGCACTAGGAAACAGACTGAGAGACCAGAGTAAAAGTTCCTCATGCAACACGTTCCCTTTGTGCTAGATGAACGAACGTCTCTCCACATGCTCAGTTCTGAGAGATAAGTGTATGTGAAAGCCGTCCTTCACCTAGCTTGTTGGGAACACAAAGTTTCTTTTCAGTTGCAAACTCCACTCCATATATATATATGGGTAGGTTCGAGCTCCAACTCGGTTTTACAGTGAAAACTGCAGGAACTTAAAACCGGCACTAGGAAACAGTCTGAAACCAGAGAAAAAGTTTCTCTTGCAACCCGTTCCCTTTGTGCTAGATGAACGAACGTCTCTCCACATGCTCAGTTCTGAGAGATAAGTGTGTGTGAAAGCCGTCCTTCACCTAGCTTGTTGGGAACACCAAGTTCCTTTTCAGTTGCAAACTGCACTCCATACATATATATGGGGAGGTACTAGCTCCAATTCGGTTTTACAGTGAAAACTGCAGGTAATTCAAATCGGCAGTAGGAAACAGACTGAAAAACCAG
>NW_022588884.1:0-8967 GCF_009834535.1 Camelus ferus | reverse complement strand
TTTCACACACACTTATCTCTCAGAACTGAGCATGTGGAGAGACATTCGTTCAAATAGCACAAGGGACCACGGTGCAGGGGAAACTGTTACTCTGGATTCTCACTGTGTTTCCTAGTGCCGTTTTGAAGTTCCTGCAGTTTTCAGTGTAATACCGAGGTGAAGCTTATACCAGCCCATATATGTATGTAGTGCAGATTCCAACTGTAAAGAATCTTTGTGTTCCCAATAAAATAGGTGAAGCACGGCTTCCATACACAGTTATCTCTCCGAAATGAGCATGTGGGAGACGTCCGTTCAACGAACACAAAGGGAACAGGATACATTTGTAACACGTACTCTGGTTTCTCAGTCGGTTTCCTAATTACGGTTTGATGTTCTTGCAGCTTTCACCGTAAATAGGAAATGTAGCTTGTACCTCCACATATATATGTATATACTGCAGATTCCAACTGAAAGAAACAATGCGTTCCCAACAAGCTAGGTGAAGGACGGCTTTCACACACACATATATCTCAGAACTGAGCATGTGAAGAGGCTTTCTTTCCATTAGCTCTATGGTAACGAGTTGCAGTTGCAACATTTACTCTGGTTTCTAAGCGTCCTTCCTAGTGCCGGTTTGAAATTCCTACAGTTTTAAATTAAACCGAGATGGATGTAGTACCTACTCATATAAGTGTATGTAGTGCAATTTACAACTGAAAAGAATCTTTGTGTTCCGAACAAGCTAGGTGAAAGACGGCTTTCACACTCACATATCTCTCTGAACAAAGCAAGTGGAGGGAATTTCGTCAAAATAGCCCAAGTGGAACGGGTTGCAAGAGCAACATTTACTCTGGTTTCTCAGTATGTTTCTTAGTGCCGGTTTGAAGTTCGTACAGTTTTTACTTTGAAACCGAGTTGGAGCTACTACCTCCCCATATAAATAAATGAAGTGCAATTTCCTACTGAAAGGAAAGTCTGTGTTCCCTAGAAGCTAGGTGAAGGACGGCTTTCACACACACTTATCTCTCAGAACTGAGCATATGGAGAAATTTCGTTTAAATAGCAGAAGGGGAAAGTTTTGCATGAGCAACACTTACTCTGGTTTCTCAGTCTGTTTTCTAGTGCCTGTTTGAATTTCTTCCAATTTTCATCGTAAACTCTAGATGGAGCTACTACCTCCCATATATATGTATGCAGTGCAGATACCAACTGAAAGGAAACCTTGTTTTCCCTACAAGCTAGGAAAAGGACGTCTTTCACTCACATTTTTCTCTCAGAAGTAAGCATGTTGAGAGACTTTCTTTCAAATAGAAAAAGAGGAACGTGTTGGAGGAGCAACACTTACTCTGGCTTCTCAGTCTGTTTCCTAGTGCCTGTTTGAAGTTCCTACAGTTTTCAATTTTAACCCGAGTTCGAGCTGGTACCTCCCCAAATATATGAATGTAGTGCACTTTCCAACTGAAAAGTAACTATATTTTCCCCACAAGCTAAGTGAAGTACGGATTTCACACTCACTTATCACTCAGAACAGAGCATGGGGAGAGAATTATTTCAACTAGCACAAATGGAAAGGGATGCAGGAGAAAAAAATTCCTCTGGTTTCTCAGTCTGTTTCCTAGTTCTGGTTTCAACTTCCTGCAGTTTCCAGTTGTAATACCGAGTTGGAGCTTGTACCAGCCCCTATATAAGTAGGTAGTGAAGATTCCAAATGTAATGAAACATTGTGTTCCCAACAAGATATTGAAGCAAGGATTCCACACACAGTTATCTCTCCGAAATGAGCATGTTGGAGAGAAGTTCCTTCAAATAGCACAAGTGGAACTGGTGCTGGAGCAACATTTACTCTGGTATCTCAGTCTGTTTCCTAGCTGCCGGTTTGATGTTCCTACAGTTTTCAATTTAAACCCGAGTTGGAGCTAGTACATCCCCATATTTTGAAAGAAGTGCACTTTCCAACGAAAAGAAACTATATGTTCCCCACAAGCTACTGAAGGGGACGGCAATTCACAAACACTTATCCCTTAGAACTGAGCATGAAGAGAGACTTTCGTTCAACCAGCACAAGTGGAACGGGTTGCAGGATAAACACTTACTCTGGTTTCTCTCTCAGTTCCTAATGCTGTTTGAAATCCCTGCAGTTTACATTGTAAACCCAAGTTGGAGCTAGTACCTCCCTTTATATATGTATGTAGTGCAGATTGGAAATTAAAAGAAATTTTCTTTTAAAAACAAGCAGGTGTAAAACGCCTTTAACATCTCACTATTGTGGTCAGACCTGAGTATGTAGAGAGACGTTCTTTCAACAAACAAAATGGGGAAAGTTTTTGCATGAGAACTCATACTCTGGTTTCTCACTGTGTTTCCTAGTGCCCGCTTTTGAATTTCCTGCAGTTTTCACTGTAAACACTATTGGGAACTTGTACTCCCTATATATATGTATGTAGTGCAGATTCCAACTGAAAGAACCTTTGCGTTCCCAACAAGATAGGTGTAGGCAGGGATTCCACACACAGTTGTCCCTCATAAATGAAGCATGTGGGAGAGTCGTTCGTTCAAAGAACAACAAGGGGAAAAGCTTGCTGTTGTAATACGTACTCTGGTTTTCTTTTTGTTTCCTAACGCTGGTTTGATGTTCCTGCAGTTTTCACAGTAACCCCAAGATGTAGGTACTACCTCCCCATATCTGTATGCAGTGCAGTTTCCAACTGAAAAGATACTTTTTTTCCCAACAAGCTAGGTTGAAGAAAGCTTTCACACCACCATTATGTCTCAGACTGTGCATGAGCAGAGACTTTCTTTCAACGAGCACACGGGAACGGTATTCAGGGGAAACAATTACTCGGATTTTCAGTCTGCTTCCTAGTGCAGGGATGATTTTCTTGCATTTTTCACTGAAAAACCGAGTTGGAGCTAGTACCTCATCATACATATGTTTGTAATGCACTTTGCAGCTGAAAAGAAACTTGTGTTCTCAACAAGTAAGTTGAAGGACGGCTTTCAAACACACTTATCACCTCAGAACTGAGCATGTGGAGAGACGTTCGTTCCACTAGCAAAAATCGAACGGTTTGCAAGAGAAAACATTACTCTGTTCTCAGGCTATTTCCTAGTGCCGGTTTGAAGTTCCTGCAGTTTTTCGTGTGAATACCGAGAGTAAGCTTGTACCTGCCAATATATGTGTATGTAGTGCAGTTTCCAAATGAAAAGAAATTTTGTGTTCCCAACAAGATAAGTGAAGCAAGATTTCCACACACAGTTTTCTCTTTGAAATGAGCATGTGGATAGACGTTCGTTCAACGAACACAACTGGAAAAATTTGCACTTGTAACACATCACTCTGGTTTCTCACAGTCTTTTTCCTAATGCCTGTTTGATGTTCCTGCAGATTTCACCGTAAACCCGAGATGTAGCTAGTACCTCCCCTTATAAAAGTATGTAGTGTAGATTAGAAATGAAAAGAAACTTTATTTTCCCAACAAGCTAGTTGAAGCACGCCTTTAAGACACACTTATCTGTCAGACCTGAGTACGTAGAGAGACGTTCTTTCAACTAGCAAAATCGTAACGCGTTGCAGAGGTAACACTTTTTCTGGTATCTAAGTCTGTGTCCTAGTTCCGGTTTGAAGTTCCTGCAGTTTTCACTGTAAAACACATTTGGAGCTAGGACCTACCCATATATATGTATGTAATGCAGTTTCCAACTTAAGTGAAACTATGTGTTCCCAACAAGTTATGTGATGTACGTCTTTCACACACACGTATCTCTCAGAAATGAGCATGTGGAGAGACATTCGTTCAAATAGCACAAGGGGACCCGGGTGCAGGGGAAACTGTTACTCTGGATTCTCACTGTGTTTCCTAGTGCCGTTATGAAGTTCCTGCAGTTTTCAGTTTAATACAGATTTGGAGCTTGTACGAGCCCATATATATGTATGTATTGAAGATTCCAACTGTAAAGAAACTTTGTGTTCCCAACAAGATAGGTGAAGCACGGCTTCCATACACAGTTATCCCTCCGAAATGAGCATGTGGAGAGACGTCCGTTCAACGAACACAAAGGGAACAGGATACATTTGTAACACGTACTCTGGTATCTCATCCTGTTTCCTAATTACGGTTTGATGTTCTTGCAGCTTTCACCGTAAAGAGGAAATGTAGCTAGTACCTCCACATATATATGTATGTACTGCAGATTCCAACTGAAAGAAACAATGTGTTCCAAACAAACTAGGTGAAGGACGGCTTTCACACACAATTATATCTCAGAACTGAGCATGTGAAGAGGCTTTCGATCCAATAGCACTAGGGTAACGAGTTGCATTTTCAACTCTTACTCAGGTGTCTAAGCGTGCTTCCTCTTGCCGGTTTGAAATTCCTACAGTTTCTAGATTAAAACCGAGTTGGATGTAGTACCACCTCATATAAGTGTATGTAGTACAATTTACATTGATAAGAATCTTTGTGTTCCGAACAAGCTAGGTGAAAGACGGCTTTCACACTCACATATCCCTCTGAACAGAGCAAGTGGAGAGACTTTCGTCCAAATAGCCCAAGTGGAACGGGTTGTAAGAGCAACACTTACTCTGGTTTCTCAGTCTGATTCCTAGTGCCGATTTGAAGTTCGTACAGTTTTTTACTTTGAAACCGAGTTGGAGCTACTACCTCCCCATATAAATAAATGAAGTGAAATTTCCTACTGAAGGAAAGTCTGTGTTCCCTAGAAGCTAGGGGAAGTGCGGCTTTCACACACACTTATCTCTCAGAACTGAGCATGTCGAGAACGTTCGTTTAAATAGCAGAAGTGGAAAGTTATGCATGAGCAACACTTACTCTGGTTTCTCAGTCTGTTTCCTAGTGCCAGTTTCAAATTCCTGCAGTTTTCTCTGTAATACCGAGTTGGAGCTTGTACCAGCCATATATATGTATGTTGTGAAGATTCCAACTGTAAAGAAACTTTGTGTTCCCAACAAGATAGGTGAAGCACGGATTCCATACACATTTATCTCTCCGAATTGAGCATGTGGAGAGACGTTTCTTTCAACGAACACAAAGGGAAAAATTTACCAGTTTTAAACACGTACTCTGTTTTCTCTGTTTCCTAATGCAAGTTTGATATTCTTGCAGCTTTCACCGTAAACAGGAGATGTAGCTAGTACCTCCACATATATATGTATGTACTGCAGATTCCAACTGAAGAAACAATGAGTTTCCCAACAAGCTAGCTGAAGGATGGCTTTCACACACAATATATCTCTGAAATCTGAACATGTGAAGAGGCTTTCTTTCCAATTGCACTAGGGTAATTGGTTGCAGTTGCAACTCTTACTCTGCTTTCTAAGTGTACTTCCTAGTGCCGGTTTTAATTTCCTGCAGTTTTTAGTTTAAAACAAGTTGGAGGTATTAAATTCTCATATAATTATATGTAGTTGCAATTTTCCAACTGAAAAGAAACTTTGTTTTCCCAACAATCTAGGTGAAAGACGGCTTTCACACTCACATATCTCTCTGATCTGAGCATGTGGAGAGACGTTCGTTCAAATAGAACAAGTGGAACGGTTTGCAGGGCAACAATTTCTCTGGTTTCTCAGTCTTTTTCCTAGTGCCGGTTTGAAACTCGTACAGTTTTTACTTTGAATCCGAGTTGGAATTACTACATCCCCATATAAATAAATGAAGTGCAATTTCCTACTGAAGGAAAGTCTGTGTTCCCTAGAAGCTAGGGGAAGGACGGCTTTCACACACACTTATCTCTCAGAACTGAGCATGTGGAGAAACTTTCGTTGAAATAGCAGAAGGGGAAAGTTTTGCATGAGCAACACTTACTCTGGTTTCTCAGTCTGTTTTCTAGTGTCTGTTTGAATTTCTTCCAATTTTCATCCGTAAACTCTAGATGGAGCTACTACCCTCCCATATATATGTATGCAGTGCAGATACCAACTGAAAGGAAACTTGTTTTCCCTACAAGCTAAGAAAAGGACGTCTTTCACACACATTTTCTCTCAGAAGTAAGATGTTGAGAGACTTTCTTTCAAATAGAAAAAGAGGAACGTGTTGGAGGAGCAACACTTACTCTGGCTTCTCAGTCTGTTTCCTAGTGCCTGTTTGAAGTTCCTACAGTTTTCAATTTTAACCCGAGTTCGAGCTGGTACCTCCCCAAATATATGAATGTAGTGCACTTTCCAACTGAAAAGTAACTATATTTTCCCAACAAGCTAGTGAAGTACGGATTTCACACTCACTTATCACTCAGAACAGAGCATGGGGAGAGAATTTTTTCAACTAGCACAAATGGAAAGGGATGCAGGAGAAAAAAATTCCTCTGGTTTCTCAGTCTGTTTCCTAGTTCTGGTTTCAAGTTCCTGCAGTTTCCAGTGTAATACCGAGTTGGAGCTTGTACCAGCCCATATATAAGTATGTAGTGAAGATTCCAAATGTAATGAAACATTGTGTTCCCAACAAGATAATTGAAGCAAGGATTCCACACACAGTTATCTCTCCGAAATGAGCATGTGGAGAGAAGTTCGTTCAAATAGCACAAGGGGAACTGGTTGCTGGAGCAACATTTACTCTGGTATCTCAGTCTGTTTCCTAGTGCCGGTTTGATGTTCCTACAGTTTTCAATTTAAACCCGAGTTGGAGCTAGTACCCCCATATATTTGAAAGAAGTGCACTTTCCAACTGAAAAGAAACTATATGTTCCCCAAGCTACTGAAGGACGGCATTCACAAACACTTATCCTTAGAACTGAGCATGAAGAGAGACTTTCGTTCAACCAGCACAAGTGGAACGGGTTGCAGGATAAACACTTACTCTGGTTTCTCTCTCAGTTCCTAGTGCCGGTTTGAAATCCCTGCAGTTTACATTGTAAACCCAAGTTGGAGCTAGTACCTCCCTTTATATGTATGTAGTGCAGATTGGAAATTAAAAGAAATTTTCTTTTAAAACAAGCAAGGTGTAAAACGCCTTTAACACTCACTATTCTGTCAGACCTGAGTATGTAGAGACGTTCTTTCAACAAACAAAATGGGAAAGTTTGCATGAGAAACTCATACTCTGGTTTCTCACTGTGTTTCCTAGTGCCGCTTTGAATTTCCTGCAGTTTTCACTGTAAACACTATTGGGAACTTGTACCTCCCTATATATATGTATGTAGTGCAGATTCCAACTGAAAAGAACCTTTGCGTTCCCAACAAGATAGGTGAAGCACGGCTTCCACACACAGTTGTCCCTCATAAATGAGCATGTGGAGAGTCGTTCGTTCAACGAACACAAAGGGAAAAGCTTGCTGTTGTAATACGTACTCTGGTTTTTCTTTTTGTTTCCTAACGCTGGTTTGATGTTCCTGCAGTTTTCACAGTAACCCCAAGATGTAGGTATTACCTCCCCATATCTGTATGCAGTGCAGTTTCCAACTGAAAAGATACTTTGTTTTCCCAACAAGCTAGGTGAAGAACAGCTTTCACACACCATTATGTCTCAGAACTGTGCATGAGCAGAGACTTTCTTTCAACGAGCACAAGGGGAACGGTATTCAGGGGAAACAATTACTCTGGATTTTCAGTCTCTTCCTAGTGCAGGGATGAATTTCTTGCATTTTTCACTGAAAAACCGAGTTGGAGCTAGTACCTCATCATACATATGTTTGTAATGCACTTTGCAGCTGAAAAGAAACTTGTGTTCTCAACAAGTAAGTTGAAGGACGGCTTTCAAACACACTTATCACTCAGAACTGAGCATGTGGAGAGACGTTCGTTCACTAGCAAAAATGGAACGGTTTGCAAGAGAAAACATTACTCTGGTTTCTCAGGCTATTTCCTAGTGCCGGTTTGAAGTTCCTGCAGTTTTCGTGTGATACCGAGATTAAGCTTGTACCTGCCAATATATGTATGTAGTGCAGTTTCCAAATGAAAAGAAATTTTGTGTTCCCAACAAGATAAGTGAAGCAAGATTTCCACACACAGTTTTCTCTTTGAAATGAGCATGTGGATAGACGTTCGTTCAACGAACACAACTGGAAAAATTTGCATTTGTAACACATACTCTGGTTTCTCAGTCTTTTTCCTAATGCCTGTTTGATGTTCCTGCAGATTTCACCGTAAACCCGAGATGTAGCTAGTACCTCCCCTTATAAATATGTAGTGTAGATTAGAAATGAAAAGAAACTTTATTTTCCCAACAAGCTAGTTGAAGCACGCCTTTAAGACACACTTATCTGTCAGACCTGAGTACGTAGAGAGACGTTCTTTCAACTAGCAAAATGTAACGCGTTGCAGAGGTAACACTTTTTCTGGTATCTAAGTCTTGTCCTAGTTCCGGTTTGAAGTTCCTGCAGTTTTCACTGTAAAACACATTTGGAGCTAGTACCTACCCATATATATGTATGTAATGCAGTTTCCAACTTAAGTGAAACTTTGTGTTCCCAACAAGTTAGTGATGTACGTCTTTCACACACACGTATCTCTCAGAAATGAGCATGTGGAGAGACATTCGTTCAAATAGCACAAGGGGACCCGGGTGCAGGGGAAACTGTTACTCTGGATTCTCACTGTGTTTCCTAGTGCCGTTATGAAGTTCCTGCAGTTTTCAGTTAATACAGATTTGGAGCTTGTACGAGCCCATATATATGTATGTATGAAGATTCCAACTGTAAAGAAACTTTGTGTTCCCAACAAGATAGGTGAAGCACGGCTTCCATACACAGTTATCCCTCCGAAATGAGCATGTGGAGAGACGTCCGTTCAACGAACACAAAGGGAACAGGATACATTGTAACACGTACTCTGGTTTCTCATCCTGTTTCCTAATTACGGTTTGATGTTCTTGCAGCTTTCACCGTAAAGAGGAATGTAGCTAGTACCTCCACATATATATTATGTACTGCAGATTCCAACTGAAAGAAACAATGTGTTCCAAACAAGCTAGGTGAAGGACGGCTTTCACACACAATATATCTCAGAACTGAGCATGTGAAGAGGCTTTCGATCCA
>NW_022588883.1:0-8969 GCF_009834535.1 Camelus ferus | reverse complement strand
AGTTAGGTGCATCTTGGTGTTGGTTCTTGTTTTTAGCCGTCCTCCACTTGAAATTATTAAGTGATGTTTCATTTTCAAGCAGCATGTTTTGTCTTCCCCATTCCACCGCCAGTAACAGTGGTCAGTTTTCCTTAGTGCCTTACGCTGTTTCCCACCTGCACTTTTATCATGCTGTCCCTTCCCCAAAGCCCCTCCCACCCCCCTCTGCGCTGGATCTCTCTTTTACGAAACAGTGCGGTCTTCCCAGCATTCCCTGAGCTACCACGTTCTCAGACTCTCCTTGCTTTGTGGCGTTACTGTACCCGTTCACCTCATTTTGTAGTGCTGTTGAAAATTTTCTATGCTGATTTGTTTTCATGGATCCTGTGTCCTCTGGCAGAACAGAGAGGAGAATCTGCCTTTATTTTTATCTCCACCGCTTCTCCCAGGATATGGCTTATGTCTGATAGCTTCGGTATATAACTGTTGTCTACCTGACTGACTAAGCGTAGGCACATGATCTGAATTTTCGGTTCCTGCTTTATCTTGTTTTGTGTTCCAAGAAGGGGCGACTAGCCGAATTACAAAACCGGAGTACGCTACTGGGACTGTATAGATGGCTCCGCACGGAGCTGACGGATATAAAACACTGACCTCTGTTGGTGGAGCACACGGATCTTATTATACACTGGGTAAGTTTATGAACATGGCTGGCATTTCTTGTTCTCTGTCCTAGAACTAGTGTGGCTCTTGGGTGGAAGGGTATTGTAGCTCAGCAGTAGAGAGAATGCGGCTTAGCATGCAGGCGTTCCTGGGGTCAGTATCCAGTTCCTCCAAGAAACGAGTGTGATACGGGAAGGAAGGAAGGAAGGAAGGTGCAAAGGTTTTGTTTCGCTCAGTAGGGTCTTCGCAGGAAGCCTAATCCTCCATTCTTTTCTGTGGTTTTTTAGCCACAGCGGGACCTGGCGCGCTCCGTGTGGCCCGTCACGCCCGCCAACCTTGCGGCGCCCCGAGACCCAGGGAAGTGGGGGTGGTCATGCTCTGTTGGGCCTCGTCCTGGGAAATGGTGATCGTCCTGTTCTCCCGGCAAACCGTTCCTGGCCTCGTCTGCAGACTGTGTCCTGTGACGGGTCTGGGCGTGGCAGTGTCGCTGCCTTTTTCAGACTCAAACTCTTGCCCAGGAGCCAGTAGGCTGCTTCTCCCGGGAGCCCGTCGCCTTGGCTGGTGCCTTGCAGGAGCATGAGGGAGTGCTTAGGAGCCGGGCCCGCAGACTTTGACTGTGTGGTTTCTCGAACACCGTGAGGAGAGTGAGCCCTCGCTCCACACTGACTTCTCCTTGCTCGGCTGACTCCTTCCTGACCTCCTGCACCTGGGTTGCTCCTGGGTCACTTAGACGGGTTTCTGTGTCGTAGTTCTTTTGACTGGTTTCCCGGCTTCAGGCCATGTGATCTCTGTTTAGAATGTCCATTCAGATACCTGGTAAATGGAAAAGGGGCAAAGCCCTCCCCTCCAGCTTTGTACAGGTGTGCTTTGTGCAACTTGGAGTCTTCCTGGGTGTTTTAAACGTCACAGCCCGTCACTGTGAGTCTTTTCTCGGGGTGTAAGTGTGTACTTGGCCGCTGCCTCCAGTTGTTACTCTGGGCAGAAAAGCCTGGCTCTCGGAGATGTTGCGTTTTGTAGTAGGGAATAGAGGCTGAAGGGAAAGAGCCCGCCGTGAAAATGCCTCCTTTCCCTGCGAGGGGAATTCCGATGCGCACCAGAGTGCGTACGTTGTGTTTGTCCCCCACCCTGTCGCCGGGTCGGGCCTGCCCTGGAAGCTGTCAGAGCTGCTCGTCGGTCTCATGGCACACCGTGGTGTTTTGCGCACGCAGCTGTTACAGTCCCTTTGGTGTCAGTGTGGGGTTGAGACTCCCCACGTCACTCTCCCATAGCACGCAGTTAGGGTGCGTTCTCTAGCGAACGTAAAATCCAGACGTCCCTGAGGATAGGGATGATTGTAGCGGAGCCTGAGTCCCTTCTGAGGACAGCCTTGTCCCCTCAGGAGCCCTTGGCCAGCTCCGCCGCAGGTCTCCTGGATGCCCAGCTCCCCAGGGCTCTTTGCGCCCAGGGGCAGCCCCTGCGTGGAGGAGGAGGGCCCTTTGTGTGGAGGGGGCAGAGAGGGCCTGGTAGGGTCCTGCAGGCAGGGCACTGCAGGCAGAGCCCTGCAGGCAGAGCCCTGCAGGCAGAGCGGTGACCCTGGTGCTGGCTCTGCTTGCTCGTGTTGAGAATGAGCTCTTTCACGTCCGTCCCGTGTCCGTGTTCCTGGTCCGCGCCGGGCAAGCTTGCGTGGAGCTGGGGAAGGTGGCAGGGAGGGCCGTCCCCGCCCAGAGCGGCTGGCTGTTGGGAAGGCGCTAATTTGCCCGTGGGCTGGAAGCTCTGTGTGCAGCCTCTCGGGAAGGAGGACCCCTTGGCTTCCTCCAATTGGAGAGAGCGGCGGCGGGGACGTGTGGCATCAGGGTCGTATCCCCGTGTCCCCCTGTGTGGCCCAGGCTGCAAGGCAGGCCCCAGAGGGCTGGGCGGAGCGTGTGGCACTGCTGCTACTCTCTGGGCAACCCAGGGGAGTTGAGGGTGCCCGGTGCCGACGGCTGCTGCGTTGGGTTTCGGCACTTGTCGGTGTTGGCGCTTTTGTCTGTCATCCAACCCAGCCCTCCCTTCTGTCCTGCAGGTCACCCCGTGGGCCGGAGGTCCCCAAACTTCCGAGGACCAGGCTGCGTGGCCTGCCCCAGGGTGCGGACTGTCGTCGCCCAGCTGGGCACCTGCACCTGGTCCCCCTTGGTGCCCTGTGCAACCTCGCCCCCCACGCCAGCTGCTCCGCTCGGTAAAGGAAAGCATAGTCCTCTGTTTCTTCCTTGAGTCACTGCAGAAGAAGGGCAGATCGCTCTCCGGGGCTTCCCCGTGCACGGACGGCTGTGACTGGGCTCACTGCCGTGTCCTCTGGTCCCTTAGAAGACGCACTTGATGGACCGCGTCTTCCCCGTCCTGCCCTGGGGAGGGAGGTGTCTGTTGTAGAGGGAAAGAGGGTCCTCGGACGGAGGGCAGACGTGTCGGTTCTGCACACGGGCCTTCAACAGACACCACGTTCCGGGCTCCCTGGAAGACAAGCCCGCCCCTGTCACTGTCTGCATGCGAGTGGAGCCCTGACCTTCCACAGCCGATGATCGGTTATGGGAGACACACCCGAACCCGGGGCCTGTGGTCTCTACAGTCAAGGGTAATGTGACCTGTCTCCCACTCGGTCTGATGTGAGACTTAGTGTGATATGGGGAAGAAGGCATCAAAGTTCTTTTGCTCTTCAGCAAACTAAGATGTTTTGTAAGTCAGTGAACCATGAAAGAGTGTTTTGTACTTTATTTTATCTATGCCGAGAAGCTAATTGACTCGGGGAAGGACATAGTTAGTGGTAAACAGAATGCTTGCTTAGCATGCCGAATTCCGTGTGCTCATTCCCGGTACCTCCCTTTAAATACAGAAGAAAAGAAAAAACAAAAACAAGAGCAAACTTCAAATGTTAGAAATACATAGTGCGCAAACCCAAATTCCATATCCATTCTTTTTACGTGTTTTCCTCTTACTACTTGGTTTGAATATATCCCAACCTTGACTTAAGCACTTTTTTCAGAAAATGCTCTAACTCTTTGAAAGTCTTTTCTGCCACTTTGTTTTGACACATCCACGAACGGAGATAGACGCACATGGTGGTTTTAATATACATTCGTGAATATTCTCATTAATGTACCTGTAACTACATTTTACAGATGGTGTGTCAGTGCGCCACTTTACAGAAGAGAGAGGAAGAGAATCTTCCTGGGATGAGGTACAGTCTCTTGTTGTTAATGTCCTTGTGTGACTATATAAGTACCAGGGGATTCTGAGACATAAACCGGGGGTTGGTGTGAGTGTGCATCTTCACGTTTGCATCTGCTGATGAGAATTTTTGGCTTATGCTTTTAACTTACAGTTTAGGATGTGATTCTGTGCTTAATGCCGTAGGACTGGATAATGCACTTGTGTTCATTTTCCAGACTCACCTAGTGAAGCCAGTGTCTGTATGGGCATTCTTGTTTTCAGGGTCTTTCCCTTACAGTTCATTAGAGGATATTCGAAAAGAAATTCATCCCTGGGAAAGTTAGGTGCATCTTGGTGTTGGTTCTTGTTTTAGCCGTCCTCACTTGAAATTAATTAAGTGATGTTTCATTTTCAAGGCAGCATGTTTTGTCTTCCCATTCCACCGCCAGTAACAGTGGTCTAGTTTCCTTAGTGCCTTACGCTGTTTCCCACCTGCTACTTTTACTCAGGCTGCCCTTCCCCAAAGCCCCTCCACATCCCCCCTCTGCGCTGGATCTCTCTTTTACGAAACAGTGCGGTCTTCCCAGCATTCCCTGAGCTATCCACGTTCAGCAGACTCTCCTGTGCTTTGTGGCGTTACTGTACCCGTTCACCTCATTTGTAGTGCTGTTGAAAATTTTCTATGCTGATTTGTTTTCATGGATCCTGTGCCTCTGGCAGAACAGAGAGGAGAATCTGCCTTTTATTTTTATCTCCAGCTTCTCCCAGGATAGGGCTTATGTTCTGATAGCTTCGGTAAATAACTGTTGTCTACCTGACTGACTAAGCGTAGGCACATGATCTGAATTTCGGTTCCTGATTTATCTTGTTTTGTGTTCCAAGAAGGGGCGACTAAGCCCGAAATTACAAAACCGGAGTACGCTACTGGGACTGTAGAAGTGGCTCCGCAGGAGCTGACGGATCATAAAACACTGACCTCTGTTGGTGGAGCACACGGAGCTTATTATACACTGGGTAAGTTAGTGAACGTGGCTGGCATTTCTTGTTCTCTGTGCCTAGAAACTAGTGTGCTCTTGGGGGAAGGGTATATGTAGCTCAGCAGTAGAGAGAATGCGGGCTTAGCATGCAGGAGTTCCTGGGGTCAGTATCCAGTTCCTCCAAGAAACGAGTGTGATACGGGGAAGGAAGGAAGGAAGGAAGGCGCAAAGGTTTTGTTTCGCTTCAGCAGGGTCTTCGCAGGAAAGCCTAATCCTCCATTCTTTTCTGTGGTTTTTAGCCGACGCGGGACCTGGCGCGGCTCCGGTGTGGCCCGGCAGCGCCCGCCCACCTGCGGCGGCCCCGGAGGACCCAGGGAAGTGGGGTGGTCATGATCTGTTGGGCCTCGTCCTGGGAATGGTGATCGTCCCGTTCTCCTGGCAACCGTTCCTGGCCTCGTCTGCAGACTGTGTGTCCTGTGACGGGTCTGGCGTGGCGTGTCGCTGCCTTTTTCAGACTCAAAACTCTTGCCCAGGAGCCAGTGGGCTGCTTCTCCCGGGAGCCCGTCGCCTTGGCTGGTGCCTGCAGGAGCCATGAGGGAGTGCTTAGGAGCCGGGGCCCGCAGACTTTGAATGTGGGTTTCTCGAAACAGCGTGAGGAGAGTGAGCCCTCGCTCCACACTGACTTCTCCTGGCTCGGCTGACTCCTTCCTGACCTCCTGCACCTGGGGTTGCTCCTGGGTCACTTAGACGGGTTTCTGTGTCGTCGTTCTTTTGACTGGTTTCCCGGCTCAGGCCATGTGATTCTCTTGTTTAGAATGTCCATTCAGATCCTGGTAAATGGAAAAGGGGCAAAGCCCTCCCTCCAGCTTTGTACGGTGTGCTTTGTGCAACTTGGAGTCTTCCTGGGTGTGGTAAACGTCACAGCCCGTCACTGTGACGTCTTTTCTCGGGGGGTAAGTGTGTCTTGGCCGCTGCCACCAGTTGTACTCTGGGCAGAAAAGCCTGGCTCTCGGAGATGTTGCGTTTGTAGTAGGGAATAGAGGCTGGAAGGGAAAGAGCCCGCCGTGAAAATGCCTCCTTCCCTGCGAGGGAATTCCGATGCGCACCAGAGTGCGTACGTTGTGTTTGTCCCCCACCCTGCGCCGGGTCGGGCCTGCCCTGGAAGCTGTCAGAGCTGCTCGTCGGTCTCATGGCACACCGTGGGGTTTTGCGCACGAGCTGTTACAGTCCCTTTGGTGTCAGGTGTGGGGTTGAGACTCCCCACGTCACTCTCCCATAGCACGCAGTTAGGGTGCGTTCTGTAGCGAACGTAAAATCCAGAAGTCCCTGAGGATAGGGATGATTGTAGCGGAGCCTGAGTCCCTTCTGAGGACAGCCTTGTCCCCTCAGGAGCCCTTGGCCAGCTCCGCCGCAGGTCTCCTGGATGCCCAGCTCCCCAGGGCTCTTTGCGCCCAGGGGCAGCCCCTGCGTGGAGGAGGAGGGCCCTTTGTGTGGAGGGGGCAGAGAGGGCCTGGTAGGGTCCTGCAGGCAGGGCACTGCAGGTAGAGCCCTGCAGGCAGAGCCCTGCAGGCAGAGCGGTGACCCTGGTGCGGCTCTGCTTGCTCGTGTTGAGAATGAGCTCTTCACGTCCGTCCCGTGTCCGTGTTCCTGGTCCGCGCCGGGCAAGCTTGCGTGGAGCTGGGGAAGGTGGCAGGGAGGGCCGTCCCGCCCAGAGCGGCTGGCTGTTGGGAAGGCGCTAGTTTGCCCGTGGGCCGGAAGCTCTGTGTGCAGCCTCTCGGGAAGGAGGACCCTTGGCTTCCTCCATTTGGAGACAGCGGCGGCGGGGACGTGTGGCATCAGGGTCGTATCCCCGTGTCCCCCTGTGTGGCCCAGGCTGCAGGCAGGCCCCAGAGGGCTGGGCGGAGCGTGTGGCAAAATGCTGCTCTCTGGGCACCCGGGGGAGGGGAGGGTGCCCGGTGCCGACGGCTGCTGCGTTGGGTTTCGGCTCTTGTCGGTGTTGGCGCTTTTGTCTGTCATCCAACCCAGCCCTCCCTTCTGTCCTGCAGGTCACCCCGTGGGCCGGAGGTCCCCAAACTTTCCGAGGACCAGGCTGCGTGGCCTGCCCCGGGTGCGGCCTGTCGTCGCCCAGCTGGGCACCTGCACCTGGTCCCCCTTGGTGCCCTGTGCAACCTCGCCCCCCACGGCCAGCTGCTCCGCTCGGTAAGAGGAAAGCATAGTCCTCTGTTTCTTCCTTGAGTCACTGCAGAAGAAGGGCAGATCGCTCTCCGGGGCTTCCCCGTGCACGGACGGCTGTGAATGGGCTCACTGCCGTGTCCCTCTGGTCCCTTAGAAGACGCACTTGATGGACCGTGTCTTCCCCGTCCTGCCCTGGGGAGGGAGGTGTCTGTTGTAGAGGGAAAGAGGGTCCTCGGACGGAGGGCAGACGTGTCGGTTCTGCACACGGGCCTTCAACAGACACCACGTTCCGGGCTCCCTGGAAGACAAGCCCGCCCCTGTCACTGTCTGCAGCGAGTGGAGCCCTGACCTTCCACAGCCGATGATCGGTTATGGGAGACACACCCGAACCCGGGGCCTGTGGTCTCTACAGTCAAGGGTAATGTGACCTGTCTCCCACTCGGTCTGATGTGAGACTTAGTGTGATACGGGGAAGAAGGCCTCAAAGTTCTTTTGCTCTTCAGCAAACTAAGATGTTTTGTAAGTCAGTGAACCATGAAAGAGTGTTTTGTACTTTATTTTATCTATGCCGAGAAGCTAATTGACTCGGGGAAGGACATAGTTTAGTGGTAAACAGAATGCTTGCTTAGCATGCCGAATTCCGTGTGCTCATTCCCGGTACCTCCATTTAAATACAGAAGAAAAGAAAAAACAAAAACAAGAGCAAACTTCAAATGTTAGAAATACATAGTGCGCAAACCCAAATTCCATATCCATTCTTTTTACGTGTTTTCCTCTTACTACTTGGTTTGAAATATATCCCAACCTTGACTTAAGCACTTTTTTCAGAAAATGCTCTAACTCTTTGAAAGTCTTTTCTGCCACTTTTGTTTTGACACATCCACGAACGGAGATAGACGCACATGGTGGTTTTAATATACATTCGTGAATATTCTCATTAATGTACCTGTAACTACATTTTACAGATGGTGTGTCAGTGCGCCACTTTACAGAAGAGAGAGGAAGAGAATCTTCCTGGGATGAGGTACAGTCTCTTGTTGTTAATGTCCTTGTGTGACTATATAAGTACCAGGGGATTCTGAGACATAAACCGGGGGTTGGTGTGAGTGTGCATCTTCACGTTTGCATCTGCTGATGAGAATTTTTGACTTATGCTTTTAACTTACAGTTTAGGATGTGATTCTGTGCTTAATGCCGTAGGACTGGATAATGCACTTGTGTTCATTTTCCAGACTCACCTAGTGAAGCCAGTGTCTGTATGGGCATTCTTGTTTTCAGGGTCTTTCCCTTACAGTTCATTAGAGGATATGAAAAGAAATATCATCCCTGGGAAAGTTAGGTGGCATCTTGGTGTTGGTTCTTGTTTTAGCCGTCCTCACTTGAAATTAATTAAGTGATGTTTCATTTTCAAGGCAGCATGTTTGTCTTCCCATTCCACCGCCAGTAACAGTGGTCTAGTTTCCTTAATGCCTTACGCTGTTTCCCACCTGCTCATTTTACTCAGGCTGCCCTTCCCAAAGCCCCTCCACATCCCCCCTCTGCGCTGGATCTCTCTTTTACGAAACAGTGCGGTCTTCCCAGCATTCCCTGAGCTATCCACGTGCAGCGGAATCTCCTGTCCTTTGTGGCGTTACTGTACCCAGTTCACCTCAGTTTGTAGAGCTGTTGAAACGTTTCTGTGCTGATTGTTTTCATGGATCCTGTGCCTCTGGCAGAACAGAGAGGAGAATCTGCCTTTTATTTGTACCAGCCAGCTTCTCCAGGATAGGGCTTATGTCTGATGATACTTCGGTAAATACTGTTGTCTACCTAGACTGACTAAGCGTAGGCACATGATCTGAAGTTCGGTTCCTGCTTTATCTTGTTTTATGTTCCTAGGAAGGGCGACTAAGCCCGAAATTACAAAACCGGAGTTCGCTACTGGGACTGTAGAAGTAGCTCCGCAGGGGCTGACGGATCATAAAGCACTGACCTCTGTTGGTGGAGCACACGGAGCTTATTTACACTGGGTAA
>NW_022588882.1:0-8971 GCF_009834535.1 Camelus ferus | reverse complement strand
TGCGCATTTCTGAGAGATAAGTGTGTGTGAAAGCCGTCCTTCACCTAGCTTGTTGGGGAACACAAAGTTTTTTTCAGTTGCAAACTCCACTCCATACATATATATGGGGAGGTACTAGCTCCAACTCTGTTTTCCAGTGAAAACTGCAGGAACAACATACTGGCACTAGGAAACAGACTGAGAATCAGAGTAATACTTTCTCCTGCAACCCGTCCCTTTGTGCTAGATGAACGAACGCTCTCCACATGCTTATTTCTGAGAGATAAGTGTGTGTGAAACCGTCCTTCACCTAGCTTTTTGGGAACACAAAGTTTCTTTTCACTTGCCAACTCCAATCCATACATATATATGGGGAGGTACTATCTCCAACACGGTTTAACAATGAAAACTGCAGGAAATTCAAACCGGCACTAGGAAACAGACTGAGAAACCAGAGAAAAATTTCTCCTGCAACCCGTTCCCTTTGTGCTAGATGAACGAACGTCTCTCCACATGCTCAGTTTCTGAGAGATAAGTGTGTGTGAAAGCCGTCCTTCACTAGCTTGTTGGGAACACAAAGTTTCTTTTCAGCTTGCAAACTCCACTCCATAACATATATATGGGAGGTACTAGCTCCAACTCGGTTTTACAGTGAAAACTGCAGGAAACTTCAAACCGGCACTAGGAAACAGACTGAGAAACCTGAGTAAAAGTTTCTCCTGCAACCCGTTCCCTTTGTGCTAGATGAACGAACGTCTCTCCACATGCTCAGTTCTGAGAGATAAGTGTGTGTGAAAGCCGTCCTTCACCTAGCTTGTTGGGAACACAAAGTTTCTTTTCAGTTGCAAACTCCACTCCATACATATATATGGGGAGGTACTAGCTCCAACTCGGTTTTACAGTGAAAACTGCAGGAACTTCAAACCGGCACTAGGAAACAGACTGAGAAACCAGAGTAAAAGTTTCTCCTGCAACCCGTTCCCTTTGTGCTAGATGAACGAACGTCTCTCCACATGCTCAGTTCTGAGAGATAAGTGTGTGTGAAAGCCGTCCTTCACCTAGCTTGTTGGGAACACAAAGTTTCTTTTCAGTTGCAAACTCCACTCCATACATATATATGGGGAGGTACTAGCTCCAACTCGGTTTTACAGTGAAAACTGCAGGAACTTCAAACCGGCACTAGGAAACAGACTGAGAAACCAGAGTAAAAGTTTCTCCTGCAACCCGTTCCCTTTGTGCTAGATGAACGAACGTCTCTCCACATGCTCAGTTCTGAGAGATAAGTGTGTGTGAAAGCCGTCCTTCACCTAGCTTGTTGGGAACACAAAGTTTCTTTTCACGTTGCAAACTCCACTCCATACATATATATGGGGAGGTACTAGCTCCAACTCGGTTTTACAGTGAAAACTGCAGGAACTTCAAACCGGCACTAGGAAACAGACTGAGAAACCAGAGTAAAAGTTTCTCCTGCAACCCGTTCCCTTTGTGCTAGATGAACGAACGTCTCTCCACATGCTCAGTTCTGAGAGATAAGTGTGTGTGAAAGCCGTCCTTCACCTAGCTTGTTGGGAACACAAAGTTTCTTTTCACTTGCAAACTCCACTCCATACATATATATGGGGAGGTACTAGCTCCAACTCGGTTTTACAGTGAAAACTGCAGGAACTTCAAACCGGCACTAGGAAACAGACTGAGAAACCAGAGTAAAAGTTTCTCCTGCAACCCGTTCCCTTTGTGCTAGATGAACGAACGTCTCTCCACATGCTCAGTTCTGAGAGATAAGTGTGTGTGAAAGCCGTCCTTCACCTAGCTTGTTGGGAACACAAAGTTTCTTTTCAGTTGCAAACTCCACTCCATACATATATATGGGGAGGTACTAGCTCCAACTCGGTTTTACAGTGAAAACTGCAGGAACTTCAAACCGGCACTAGGAAACAGACTGAGAAACCAGAGTAAAAGTTTCTCCTGCAACCCGTTCCCTTTGTGCTAGATGAACGAACGTCTCTCCACATGCTCAGTTCTGAGAGATAAGTGTGTGTGAAAGCCGTCCTTCACCTAGCTTGTTGGGAACACAAAGTTTCTTTTCACTTGCAAACTCCACTCCATACATATATATGGGGAGGTACTAGCTCCAACTCGGTTTTACAGTGAAAACTGCAGGAACTTCAAACCGGCACTAGGAAACAGACTGAGAAACCAGAGTAAAAGTTTCTCCTGCAACCCGTTCCCTTTGTGCTAGATGAACGAACGTCTCTCCACATGCTCAGTTCTGAGAGATAAGTGTGTGTGAAAGCCGTCCTTCACCTAGCTTGTTGGGAACACAAAGTTTCTTTTCACTTGCAAACTCCACTCCATACATATATATGGGGAGGTACTAGCTCCAACTCGGTTTTACAGTGAAAACTGCAGGAACTTCAAACCGGCACTAGGAAACAGACTGAGAAACCAGAGTAAAAGTTTCTCCTGCAACCCGTTCCCTTTGTGCTAGATGAACGAACGTCTCTCCACATGCTCAGTTCTGAGAGATAAGTGTGTGTGAAAGCCGTCCTTCACCTAGCTTGTTGGGAACACAAAGTTTCTTTTCACTTGCAAACTCCACTCCATACATATATATGGGGAGGTACTAGCTCCAACTCGGTTTTACAGTGAAACTGCAGGAACTTCAAACCGGCACTAGGAAACAGACTGAGAAACCAGAGTAAAAGTTTCTCCTGCAACCCGTTCCCTTTGTGCTAGATGAACGAACGTCTCTCCACATGCTCAGTTCTGAGAGATAAGTGTGTGTGAAAGCCGTCCTTCACCTAGCTTGTTGGGAACACAAAGTTTCTTTTCAGTTGCAAACTCCACTCCATACATATATATGGGGAGGTACTAGCTCCAACTCGGTTTTACAGTGAAAACTGCAGGAACTTCAAACCGGCACTAGGAAACAGACTGAGAAACCAGAGTAAAAGTTTCTCCTGCAAACCCGTTCCCTTTGTGCTAGATGAACGAACGTCTCTCCACATGCTCAGTTCTGAGAGATAAGTGTGTGTGAAAGCCGTCCTTCACCTAGCTTGTTGGGAACACAAAGTTTCTTTTCACTTGCAAACTCCACTCCATACATATATATGGGGAGGTACTAGCTCCAACTCGGTTTTACAGTGAAAACTGCAGGAACTTCAAACCGGCACTAGGAAACAGACTGAGAAACCAGAGTAAAAGTTTCTCCTGCAACCCGTTCCCTTTGTGCTAGATGAACGAACGTCCTCTCCACATGCTCAGTTCTGAGAGATAAGTGTGTGTGAAAGCCGTCCTTCACCTAGCTTGTTGGGAACACAAAGTTTCTTTTCAGTTGCAAACTCCACTCCATACATATATATGGGGAGGTACTAGCTCCAACTCGGTTTTACAGTGAAAACTGCAGGAACTTCAAACCGGCACTAGGAAACAGACTGAGAAACCAGAGTAAAAGTTTCTCCTGCAACCCGTTCCCTTTGTGCTAGATGAACGAACGTCTCTCCACATGCTCAGTTCTGAGAGATAAGTGTGTGTGAAAGCCGTCCTTCACCTAGCTTGTTGGGAACACAAAGTTTCTTTTCACTTGCAAACTCCACTCCATACATATATATGGGGAGGTACTAGCTCCAACTCGGTTTTACAGTGAAAACTGCAGGAACTTCAAACCGGCACTAGGAAACAGACTGAGAAACCAGAGTAAAAGTTTCTCCTGCAACCCGTTCCCTTTGTGCTAGATGAACGAACGTCTCTCCACATGCTCAGTTCTGAGAGATAAGTGTGTGTGAAAGCCGTCCTTCACCTAGCTTGTTGGGAACACAAAGTTTCTTTTCAGTTGCAAACTCCACTCCATACATATATATGGGGAGGTACTAGCTCCAACTCGGTTTTACAGTGAAAACTGCAGGAACTTCAAACCGGCACTAGGAAACAGACTGAGAAACCAGAGTAAAAGTTTCTCCTGCAACCCGTTCCCTTTGTGCTAGATGAACGAACGTCTCTCCACATGCTCAGTTCTGAGAGATAAGTGTGTGTGAAAGCCGTCCTTCACCTAGCTTGTTGGGAACACAAAGTTTCTTTTCACTTGCAAACTCCACTCCATACATATATATGGGGAGGTACTAGCTCCAACTCGGTTTTACAGTGAAAACTGCAGGAACTTCAAACCGGCACTAGGAAACAGACTGAGAAACCAGAGTAAAAGTTTCTCCTGCAACCCGTTCCCTTTGTGCTAGATGAACGAACGTCTCTCCACATGCTCAGTTCTGAGAGATAAGTGTGTGTGAAAGCCGTCCTTCACCTAGCTTGTTGGGAACACAAAGTTTCTTTTCACTTGCAAACTCCACTCCATACATATATATGGGGAGGTACTAGCTCCAACTCGGTTTTACAGTGAAAACTGCAGGAACTTCAAACCGGCACTAGGAAACAGACTGAGAAACCAGAGTAAAAGTTTCTCCTGCAACCCGTTCCCTTTGTGCTAGATGAACGAACGTCTCTCCACATGCTCAGTTCTGAGAGATAAGTGTGTGTGAAAGCCGTCCTTCACCTAGCTTGTTGGGAACACAAAGTTTCTTTTCAGTTGCAAACTCCACTCCATACATATATATGGGGAGGTACTAGCTCCAACTCGGTTTACAGTGAAAACTGCAGGAACTTCAAACCGGCACTAGGAAACAGACTGAGAACCAGAGTAAAAGTTTCTCCTGCAACCCGTTCCCTTTGTGCTAGATGAACGAACGTCTCTCCACATGCTCAGTTCTGAGAGATAAGTGTGTGTGAAAGCCGTCCTTCACCTAGCTTGTTGGAACACAAAGTTTCTTTTCACTTGCAAACTCCACTCCATACATATATATGGGGAGGTACTAGCTCCAACTCGGTTTTACAGTGAAAACTGCAGGAACTTCAAACCGGCACTAGGAAACAGACTGAGAAACCAGAGTAAAGTTTCTCCTGCAACCCGTTCCCTTTGTGCTTAGATGAACGAACGTCTCTCCACATGCTCAGTTCTGAGAGATAAGTGTGTGTGAAAGCCGTCCTTCACCTAGCTTGTTGGGAACACAAAGTTTCTTTTCACTTGCAAACTCCACTCCATACATATATATGGGGAGGTACTAGCTCCAACTCGGTTTTACAGTGAAAACTGCAGGAACTTCAAACCGGCACTAGGAAACAGACTGAGAAACCAGAGTAAAAGTTTCTCCTGCAACCCGTTCCCTTGTGCTAGATTAACGAACGTCTCTCCACATGCTCAGTTCTGAGAGATAAGTGTGTGTGAAAGCCGTCCTTCACCTAGCTTGTTGGGAACACAAAGTTTCTTTTCAGTTGCAAACTCCACTCCATACATATATATGGGGAGGTACTAGCTCCAACTCGGTTTTACAGTGAAAACTGCAGGAACTTCAAACCGGCAGTAGGAAACAGACTGAGAAACCAGAGTAAAAGTTTCTCCTGCAACCCGTTCCCTTTGTGCTAGATGAACGAACGTCTCTCCACATGCTCAGTTCTGAGAGATAAGTGTGTGTGAAAGCCGTCCTTCACCTAGCTTGTTGGGAACACAAAGTTTCTTTTCACTTGCAAACTCCACTCCATACATATATATGGGGAGGTACTAGCTCCAACTCGGTTTTACAGTGAAAACTGCAGGAACTTCAAACCGGCACTAGGAACGGACTGAGAACCAGAGAAAAAGTTTCTCCTGCAACCCGTTCCCTTTGTGCTAGATGAACGAACGTCTCTCCACATGCTCAGTTCTGAGAGATAAGTGTGTGTGAAAGCCGTCCTTCACCTAGCTTGTTGGGAACACAAAGTTTCTTTTCAGTTGCAAACTCCACTCCATACATATATATGGGAGGTACTAGCTCCAACTCGGTTTTACAGTGAAAACTGCAGGAACTTCAAACCGGCACTAGGAAACAGACTGAGAAAGCAGAGTAAAAGTTTCTCCTGCAACCCGTTCCCTTTGTGCTAGATGAACGAACGTCTCTCCACATGCTCAGTTCTGAGAGATAAGTGCGTGTGAAAGCCGTCCTTCACCTAGCTTGTTGGGAACACAAAGTTTCTTTTCAGTTGCAAACTCCACTCCATACATATATATGGGGAGGTACTAGCTCCAACTCGGTTTTACAGTGAAATCTGCAGGAACTTCAAACCGGCAGTAGGATACAGACTGAGAAACCTGAGTAAAAGTTTCTCCTGCAGCCCTTTCCCTTTGTGCTAGATGAACGAACGTCTCTCCACATGCTCAGTTCTGAGAGATAAGTGTGTGTGAAAGCCGTCCTTCACCTAGCTTGTTGGGAACACAAAGTTTCTTTTCACTTGCAAACTCCACTCCATACATATATATGGGGAGGTACTAGCTCCAAATCGGTTTTACAGTGAAAAACTGCAGGAAATTCAAACCGGCACTAGGAAACAGACTGAGAATCCAGAGTAATAGTTTCTCCTGCAACCCGTTCCCTTTGTGCTAGATGAACGAACGTCTCTCCACATGCTCAGTTCTGAGAGATAAGTGTGTGTGAAAGCCGTCCTTCACCTAGCTTGTTGGGAACACAAAGTTTCTTTTCACTTGCAAACTCCACTCCATACATATATATGGGGAGGTACTAGCTCCAACTCGGTTTTACAGTGAAAACTGCAGGAACTTCAACCGGCACTAGGAAACAGACTGAGAAACCAGAGTAAAAGTTTCTCATGCAACCGTTCCCTTTGTGCTAGATGAACGAACGTCTCTCCACATGCTCAGTTCTGAGAGATAAGTGTGTGTGAAAGCCGTCCTTCACCTAGCTTGTTGGGAACACAAAGTTTCTTTTCACTTGCAAACTCCACTCCATACATATATATGGGGAGGTACTAGCTCCAACTCGGTTTACAGTGAAAACTGCAGGAACTTCAAACCGGCACTAGGAAAAAGTCTGAGAAACCAGAGAAAAGTTTCTCCTGCATCCCGTTCCGTTTGTGCTAGATGAACGAACGTCTCTCCACATGCTCAGTTCTGAGAGATAAGTGTGTGTGAAAGCCGTCCTTCACCTAGCTTGTTGGGAACACAAAGTTTCTTTTCACTTGCAAACTCCACTCCATACATATATATGGGAGGTACTAGCTCCAACTCAGTTTTACAGTGAAAACTGCAGGAACTTCAAACCGGCACTAGGAAACAGACTGAGAAACCAGAGTAAAAGTTTCTCCTGCAACCCGTTCCCTTTGTGCTAGATGAACGAACGTCTCTCCACATGCTCAGTTCTGAGAGATAAGTGTGTGTGAAAGCCGTCCTTCACCTAGCTTGTTGGGAACACAAAGTTTCTTTTCAGTTGCAAACTCCACTCCATACATATATATGGGAGGTACTAGCTCCAACTCGGTTTTACAGTGAAAACTGCAGGAACTTCAACCGGCACTAGGAAACAGACTGAGAAACCAGAGTAAAAGTTTCTCCTGCAACCCGTTCCCTTTGTGCTAGATGAACGAACGTCTCTCCACATGCTCAGTTCTGAGAGATAAGTGTGTGTGAAAGCCCTCCTTCACCTAGCTTGTTGGGAACACAAAGTTTCTTTTCACTTGCAAACTCCACTCCATACATATATATGGGGAGGTACTAGCTCCAACTCGGTTTTACAGTGAAAACTGCAGGAACTTCAAACCGGCACTAGGAAACAGACTGAGAAACCAGAGTAAAAGTTTCTCCTGCAACCCGTTCCCTTTGTGCTAGATGAACGAACGTCTCTCCACATGCTCAGTTCTGAGAGATAAGTGTGTGTGAAAGCCGGCCCTCTCACCTAGCTTGTTGGGAACAAAAGTTTCTTTTCACTTGCAAACTCCACTCCATAGATATATATGGGGAGGTACTAGCTCCAACTCAGTTTTTACAGTGAAAACTGCAGGAATTCAAACCGGCACTAGGAAACAGACTGAGAAACCAGAGTACAAGTTTCCCTGCAACCCGTTCCTTTGTGCAGATGAACGAACGTCTCTCCACATGCTCAGTTCTGAGAGATATTGTGTGTGAAAGCCGTCCACACATAGCTTGTTGGGAACACAAAGTTTCTTTTCACTAGCAAACTCCACTCCATACATATATATGGGGAGGTACTAGCTCCATCTCGGTTTTACAGTAAAAACTGCAGGAACTTCAAACCGGCACTAGGAAACAGACTGAGAAACCAGAGTAAAACTTTATCCTGCAACCCGTTCCCTTTGTGCTAGATGAACGAATGTCTCTCCACATGCTAAGTTCTGAGAGATAAGTGTGTATGAAGGCCGTCCTTCACCTAGCTGGTTGGGAACACAAAGTTTCTTTTCAGTTTCAAGCTGCAATCCATAAAAATATATGGGGAGGTACTAGCTCCATCTCGGTTTACAGTGTGAAAACTGCAGGAACTCACCCGGCACTAGGAACAGACTGAGAAACAAGTAAAAGTTTTCTCCTGCAAACCCGTTGTCTTTGTGCTAGATGACGAACGTCCTTCCATGCTCAGGTCTGAGAGATAAGTTTGGTGAAAGCTTCCTTCACCTAGCTTTTGGGAACACAAAGATTCTTTTCAGTGCAACTACACTCCATACATATATATGCGGTACTAACTCCAACTCGATTTTACAGTGACAACTGCAGGAACTTCAAACCTGCACTAGGAAACAGACTGAGAAACCAGAGTAAAAGATTCTCCTGCAACCCGTTCCCTTTGTGTTAGATGAACGAATGTCTCTCCACAGGCTAAATTCTGAGAGATAAGTGTGTATGAAATCCCTCCTTCACCAAGCTTGTTGGGAACAAAAAGTTTCTTTTCAGTTTCAAGCTCCAATCCATAAAAATATATGGGGAGGTACTAGCTCCATCTCGGTTTTACAGTGAAAACTGCAGGAACTTCAAACCGGCACTAGGAAACAGACTGAGAAACAAGAGTAAAAGTTTCTCCTGCAACCCGTTCTCTTTGTGCTAAATTAACGAACGTCTCTCCACATGCTCATTTCTGAGAGATAAGTGTGTGTGAAAGCCGTT
>NW_022588881.1:0-8994 GCF_009834535.1 Camelus ferus | reverse complement strand
GAGCTTGTACCTCCCCATATAATGTATGGATTGTAGTTTGCAACTGAAAAGGAAACTTTGTGTTCCCAAAAATCTAGGTGAAGTATGGATTTCACATCACTTACTTTCAGAACTGAGCATGTGGAGAGACGTTCGTTCATCTACACAAATGGAACGGGTGCAGGGGAAACTTTTACTCTAGATTCTCAGTGTGTTCCTAGTGCCAGGTTGAAGTTCCTGCAGTTTTCATGTAAAACCGGTTGAGCTAGTACCTCCCCATATATATGTATGGAGTGTAGTTTGCAACTGAAAAGGAACTTTGTGTTCCCAACAATCTAGTTGAAGGACGGCTTTCACACACACTTATCTCTCAGAACTGAGCATGTGGAGAGACGTTCGTTCAACTAGCAAAAAGGGAACGGAATGCAGGGGAAAATTTACTCTAGTTTCTCAGTTTGTTTCCTAGTGCCGGTGTGAAGTTTCTGCAGTTTTCACTGTAAAACCGAGTTGGAACTAGTACCTCCCCATATATATGTATGGAGTGTAGTTTGCAACTGAAAAGGAAATTTGTGTTCCCAACAATCAAGTTGAACTTCGGATTTCACACACACTTATCTCTCAGAACTGAGCATGTGGAGAGACGTTCGTTCATCTAGCGCAAAGGGAAAGGTTTGCAGGAGAATTTTTACTCTGGTTTCTCAGTCTGTTTCCTAGTGCCGGTTTGAAGTTCCTGCAGTTTTCACTGTAAAACCGAGTTGGAGCTAGTACCTCCCCATATATATGTATGGAGTGTAGTTTGCAACTGAAAAGGAACTTTTGTGTTCCCAACAATCTAGTTGAAGGACGGCTTTCACACACACTTATCTCTCAGAACTGAGCATGTGGAGAGACTTTCGTTCAACTAGCACAAATGGAACGGGTTGCAGGGGAAACTTTTACTCTAGTTTCTCAGTGTGTTTCCTAGTGCCAGTTTGAAATTCCTGCAGATTTTCACTGTAAAACCGAGTTGGAGCTAGTACCTCCCCATATATATGTAAGGAGTGTAGTTTGCAACTGAAAAGTAACTTTGTGTTCCCAACAATCTAGTTGAAGGACGGCTTTCACACACAATTATCTCTGAGAACTGAGCATGTACAGAGACGTTCGTTCAACTAGCACAAAGGGAACGGGTTGCAGGGGAAACTTTTACTCTAGTTTCTCAGTGTGTTTCCTAGTGCCAGTTTGAAGTTCCTGCAGTTTTCACTGTAAATTCGAGTTGGTGCTAGTACCACCCAATATATATGTATGGATTGTAGTTTGCAACTGAAAAGGAACTTTGTGTTCCCAACAATCTAGGTGAAGGACGGCTTTCACACACACTTATCTCTCAGAACTGAGCATGTGGAGAGACGTTCGTTCATCTAGCACAAAGGCAACGGGTTGCAGGAGAAACTTTTACTCTAGTTTCTCAGTGTGTTTCCTAGTGCCGGTTTGAAGTTCCTGCAGTTTTCACTGTAAAACCGAGTTGGAGCTAGTACCTCCCCATATATATGTATGGAGTGTAGTTTGCAACTGAAAAGGAACTTTGTGTTCCCAACAAACTAGTTGAAGGACGGCTTTCACACACACTTATCTCTCAGAACTGAGCATGTGGAGAGACGTTCGTTCATCTAGCACAAAGGGAACGGGTTGCAGGGGAAACTTTTACTCTAGTTTCTCAGTGTGTTTCCTAGTGCCAGTTTGAAGTTCCTGCAGTTTTCACTGTAAAACCGGTTGGAGCTAGTACCTCCCCATATATATGTATGGAGTGTAGTTTGCAACTGAAAAGGAACTTTGTGTTCCCAACAATCTAGTTGAAGGACGGCTTTCACACACACTTATCTCTCAGAACTGAGCATGTGGAGAGACGTTCGTTCATCTCGCACAAAGGGAACGGTTTGCAGGAGAAATTTTACTCTAGTTTCTCAGTTTGTTTCCTAGTGCCGGTTTGAAGTTCCTGCAGTTTTCACTGTAAAACCGAGTTGGAGCTAGTACCTCCCCATATATATGTATGGAGTGTAGTTTGCAACTGAAAAGGAACATTGTGTTCCCAACAATCTAGTTGAAGGACGGCTTTCACACACACTTATCTCTCAGAACTGAGCATGTGGAGAGACGTTCGTTCAACTAGCACAAAGGGAACGGGTGCAGGGGAAACTTTTACTCTAGTTTCTCAGTGTGTTTCCTAGTGCCGGTTTGAAGTTCCTGCAGTTTTCACTGTAAAACCGAGTTGGAGCTAGTACCTCCCCATATATATGTATGGAGTGTAGTTTGCAACTGAAAAGAAAATTTGTGTTCCCAACAATCTAGTTGAAGGACGCATTTCACACACACTTATCTCTCAGAACTGAGCATAGTGGAGAGACGTTCGTTCATCTAGCACAATGGGAACGGGTTGCAGGGGAAATTTTACTCTAGATTCTCAGTTTGTTTCCTAGTGCCGGTGTGAAGTTCCTGCACTTTTCACTGTAAAACCGAGTTGGAACTAGTACCTCCCCATATATATGTATGGATTGTAGTTTGTAACTGAAAAGGAAATTTGTGTTCCCAACAATCTAGTTGAAGGACGGCTTTCACACACACTTATCTCTCAGAACTGAGCATGTGGAGAGACGTTCGTTCAATCTAGCACAAAGGGAACGGGTTGCAGGGGAAACTTTTACTCTAGATTCTCAGTGTGTTTCCTAGTGCCAGTTTGAAGTTCCTGCAGTTTTCACTGTAAAACCGAGTTGGAGCTAGTACCTCCCCATATATATGTATGGAGTGTAGTTTGCAACTGAAAAGGAACTTTGTGTTCCCAACAATCTAGTTGAAGGACGGCTTTCACACACACTATCTCTCAGAACTGAGCATGTGGAGAGACGTTCGTTCATCTAGCACAAATGGAACGGGTTACAGGGGAAATTTTACTCTAGTTTCTCAGTGTGTTTCCTAGTGCCGGTTTGAAGTTCCTGCAGTTTTCACTGTAAAACCGAGTTGGAGCTAGTACCTCCCCATATATATGTATGGAGTGTAGTTTGCAACTGAAAAGGAACTTTGTGTTCCCAACAATCTAGTTGAAGGACGGCTTTCACACACACTTATCTCTCAGAACTGAGCATGTGGAGAGACGTTCGTTCATCTAGCACAAAGGGAACGGGTTTGCAGGAGAAACTTTTACTCTAGTTTCTCAGTGTGTTTCCTAGTGCCGGTTTGAAGTTCCTGCAGTTTTCACTGTAAAACCGAGTTGGAGCTAGTACCTCCCCATATATATGTATGGAGTGTAGTTTGCAACTGAAAAGGAACTTTGTGTTCCCAACAATCTAGTTGAAGGACGGCTTTCACACACACTTATCTCTCAGAACTGAGCATGTGGAGAGACGTTCGTTCATCTAGCACAAAGGGAACGGGTTGCAGGAGAAACTTTTACTCTAGTTTCTCAGTGTGTTTCCTAGTGCCGGTTTGAAGTTCCTGCAGTTTTCACTGTAAAACCGAGTTGGAGCTAGTACCTCCCCATATATATGTATGGAGTGTAGTTTGCAACTGAAAAGGAACTTTGTGTTCCCAACAATCTAGTTGAAGGACGGCTTTCACACACACTTATCTCTCAGAACTGAGCATGTGGAGAGACGTTCGTTCATCTAGCACAAAGGGAACGGGTTGCAGGAGAAACTTTTACTCTAGTTTCTCAGTGTGTTTCCTAGTGCCGGTTTGAAGTTCCTGCAGTTTTCACTGTAAAACCGAGTTGGAGCTAGTACCTCCCCATATATATGTATGGAGTGTAGTTTGCAACTGAAAAGGAACTTTGTGTTCCCAACAATCTAGTTGAAGGACGGCTTTCACACACACTTATCTCTCAGAACTGAGCATGTGGAGAGACGTTCGTTCATCTAGCACAAAGGGAACGGGTTGCAGGAGAAACTTTTACTCTAGTTTCTCAGTGTGTTTCCTAGTGCCGGTTTGAAGTTCCTGCAGTTTTCACTGTAAAACCGAGTTGGAGCTAGTACCTCCCCATATATATGTATGGAGTGTAGTTTGCAACTGAAAAGGAACTTTGTGTTCCCAACAATCTAGTTGAAGGACGGCTTTCACACACACTTATCTCTCAGAACTGAGCATGTGGAGAGACGTTCGTTCATCTAGCACAAAGGGAACGGTTTGCAGGAGAAACTTTTACTCTAGTTTCTCAGTGTGTTTCCTAGTGCCGGTTTGAAGTTCCTGCAGTTTTCACTGTAAAACCGAGTTGGAGCTAGTACCTCCCCATATATATGTATGGAGTGTAGTTTGCAACTGAAAAGGAACTTTGTGTTCCCAACAATCTAGTTGAAGGACGGCTTTCACACACACTTATCTCTCAGAACTGAGCATGTGGAGAGACGTTCGTTCATCTAGCACAAAGGGAACGGGTTGCAGGAGAAACTTTTACTCTAGTTTCTCAGTGTGTTTCCTAGTGCCGGTTTGAAGTTCCTGCAGTTTTCACTGTAAAACCGAGTTGGAGCTAGTACCTCCCCATATATATGTATGGAGTGTAGTTTGCAACTGAAAAGGAACTTTGTGTTCCCAACAATCTAGTTGAAGGACGGCTTTCACACACACTTATCTCTCAGAACTGAGCATGTGGAGAGACGTTCGTTCATCTAGCACAAAGGGAACGGGTTGCAGGAGAAACTTTTACTCTAGTTTCTCAGTGTGTTTCCTAGTGCCGGTTTGAAGTTCCTGCAGTTTTCACTGTAAAACCGAGTTGGAGCTAGTACCTCCCCATATATATGTATGGAGTGTAGTTTGCAACTGAAAAGGAACTTTGTGTTCCCAACAATCTAGTTGAAGGACGGCTTTCACACACACTTATCTCTCAGAACTGAGCATGTGGAGAGACGTTCGTTCATCTAGCACAAAGGGAACGGGTTGCAGGAGAAACTTTTACTCTAGTTTCTCAGTGTGTTTCCTAGTGCCGGTTTGAAGTTCCTGCAGTTTTCACTGTAAAACCGAGTTGGAGCTAGTACCTCCCCATATATATGTATGGAGTGTAGTTTGCAACTGAAAAGGAACTTTGTGTTCCCAACAATCTAGTTGAAGGACGGCTTTCACACACACTTATCTCTCAGAACTGAGCATGTGGAGAGACGTTCGTTCATCTAGCACAAAGGGAACGGGTTGCAGGAGAAACTTTTACTCTAGTTTCTCAGTGTGTTTCCTAGTGCCGGTTTGAAGTTCCTGCAGTTTTCACTGTAAAACCGAGTTGGAGCTAGTACCTCCCCATATATATGTATGGAGTGTAGTTTGCAACTGAAAAGGAACTTTGTGTTCCCAACAATCTAGTTGAAGGACGGCTTTCACACACACTTATCTCTCAGAACTGAGCATGTGGAGAGACGTTCGTTCATCTAGCACAAAGGGAACGGGTTGCAGGAGAAACTTTTACTCTAGTTTCTCAGTGTGTTTCCTAGTGCCGGTTTGAAGTTCCTGCAGTTTTCACTGTAAAACCGAGTTGGAGCTAGTACCTCCCCATATATATGTATGGAGTGTAGTTTGCAACTGAAAAGGAACTTTGTGTTCCCAACAATCTAGTTGAAGGACGGCTTTCACACACACTTATCTCTCAGAACTGAGCATGTGGAGAGACGTTCGTTCATCTAGCACAAAGGGAACGGGTTGCAGGAGAAACTTTTACTCTAGTTTCTCAGTGTGTTTCCTAGTGCCGGTTTGAAGTTCCTGCAGTTTTCACTGTAAAACCGAGTTGGAGCTAGTACCTCCCCATATATATGTATGGAGTGTAGTTTGCAACTGAAAAGGAACTTTGTGTTCCCAACAATCTAGTTGAAGGACGGCTTTCACACACACTTATCTCTCAGAACTGAGCATGTGGAGAGACGTTCGTTCATCTAGCACAAAGGGAACGGGTTGCAGGAGAAACTTTTACTCTAGTTTCTCAGTGTGTTTCCTAGTGCCGGTTTGAAGTTCCTGCAGTTTTCACTGTAAAACCGAGTTGGAGCTAGTACCTCCCCATATATATGTATGGAGTGTAGTTTGCAACTGAAAAGGAACTTTGTGTTCCCAACAATCTAGTTGAAGGACGGCTTTCACACACACTTATCTCTCAGAACTGAGCATGTGGAGAGACGTTCGTTCATCTAGCACAAAGGGAACGGGTTGCAGGAGAAACTTTTACTCTAGTTTCTCAGTGTGTTTCCTAGTGCCGGTTTGAAGTTCCTGCAGTTTTCACTGTAAAACCGAGTTGGAGCTAGTACCTCCCCATATATATGTATGGAGTGTAGTTTGCAACTGAAAAGGAACTTTGTGTTCCCAACAATCTAGTTGAAGGACGGCTTTCACACACACTTATCTCTCAGAACTGAGCATGTGGAGAGACGTTCGTTCATCTAGCACAAAGGGAACGGGTTGCAGGAGAAACTTTTACTCTAGTTTCTCAGTGTGTTTCCTAGTGCCGGTTTGAAGTTCCTGCAGTTTTCACTGTAAAACCGAGTTGGAGCTAGTACCTCCCCATATATATGTATGGAGTGTAGTTTGCAACTGAAAAGGAACTTTGTGTTCCCAACAATCTAGTTGAAGGACGGCTTTCACACACACTTATCTCTCAGAACTGAGCATGTGGAGAGACGTTCGTTCATCTAGCACAAAGGGAACGGGTTGCAGGAGAAACTTTTACTCTAGTTTCTCAGTGTGTTTCCTAGTGCCGGTTTGAAGTTCCTGCAGTTTTCACTGTAAAACCGAGTTGGAGCTAGTACCTCCCCATATATATGTATGGAGTGTAGTTTGCAACTGAAAAGGAACTTTGTGTTCCCAACAATCTAGTTGAAGGACGGCTTTCACACACACTTATCTCTCAGAACTGAGCATGTGGAGAGACGTTCGTTCATCTAGCACAAAGGGAACGGGTTGCAGGAGAAACTTTTACTCTAGTTTCTCAGTGTGTTTCCTAGTGCCGGTTTGAAGTTCCTGCAGTTTTCACTGTAAAACCGAGTTGGAGCTAGTACCTCCCCATATATATGTATGGAGTGTAGTTTGCAACTGAAAAGGAACTTTGTGTTCCCAACAATCTAGTTGAAGGACGGCTTTCACACACACTTATCTCTCAGAACTGAGCATGTGGAGAGACGTTCGTTCATCTAGCACAAAGGGAACGGGTTGCAGGAGAAACTTTTACTCTAGTTTCTCAGTGTGTTTCCTAGTGCCGGTTTGAAGTTCCTGCAGTTTTCACTGTAAAACCGAGTTGGAGCTAGTACCTCCCCATATATATGTATGGAGTGTAGTTTGCAACTGAAAAGGAACTTTGTGTTCCCAACAATCTAGTTGAAGGACGGCTTTCACACACACTTATCTCTCAGAACTGAGCATGTGGAGAGACGTTCGTTCATCTAGCACAAAGGGAACGGGTTGCAGGAGAAACTTTTACTCTAGTTTCTCAGTGTGTTTCCTAGTGCCGGTTTGAAGTTCCTGCAGTTTTCACTGTAAAACCGAGTTGGAGCTAGTACCTCCCCATATATATGTATGGAGTGTAGTTTGCAACTGAAAAGGAACTTTGTGTTCCCAACAATCTAGTTGAAGGACGGCTTTCACACACACTTATCTCTCAGAACTGAGCATGTGGAGAGACGTTCGTTCATCTAGCACAAAGGGAACGGGTTGCAGGAGAAACTTTTACTCTAGTTTCTCAGTGTGTTTCCTAGTGCCGGTTTGAAGTTCCTGCAGTTTTCACTGTAAAACCGAGTTGGAGCTAGTACCTCCCCATATATATGTATGGAGTGTAGTTTGCAACTGAAAAGGAACTTTGTGTTCCCAACAATCTAGTTGAAGGACGGCTTTCACACACACTTATCTCTCAGAACTGAGCATGTGGAGAGACGTTCGTTCATCTAGCACAAAGGGAACGGGTTGCAGGAGAAACTTTTACTCTAGGTTTCTCAGTGTGTTTCCTAGTGCCGGTTTGAAGTTCCTGCAGTTTTCACTGTAAAACCGAGTTGGAGCTAGTACCTCCCCATATATATGTATGGAGTGTAGTTTGCAACTGAAAAGGAACTTTGTGTTCCCAACAATCTAGTTGAAGGACGGCTTTCACACACACTTATCTCTCAGAACTGAGCATGTGGAGAGACGTTCGTTCATCTAGCACAAAGGGAACGGGTTGCAGGAGAAACTTTTACTCTAGTTTCTCAGTGTGTTTCCTAGTGCCGGTTTGAAGTTCCTGCAGTTTTCACTGTAAAACCGAGTTGGAGCTAGTACCTCCCCATATATATGTATGGAGTGTAGTTTGCAACTGAAAAGGAACTTTGTGTTCCCAACAATCTAGTTGAAGGACGGTTTTCACACACACTTATCTCTCAGAACTGAGCATGTGGAGAGACGTTCGTTCATCTAGCACAAAGGGAACGGGTTGCAGGAGAAACTTTTACTCTAGTTTCTCAGTGTGTTTCCTAGTGCCGGTTTGAAGTTCCTGCAGTTTTCACTGTAAAACCGAGTTGGAGCTAGTACCTCCCCATATATATGTATGGAGTGTAGTTTGCAACTGAAAAGGAACTTTGTGTTCCCAACAATCTAGTTGAAGGACGGCTTTCACACACACTTATCTCTCAGAACTGAGGCATGTGGAGAGACGTTCGTTCATCTAGCACAAAGGGAACGGGTTGCAGGAGAAACTTTTACTCTAGTTTCTCAGTGTGTTTCCTTGTGCCGGTTTTTAAGTTCCTGCAGTTTTCACTGTAAAACAGATTTGGAGCTAGTACCTCCCCATATATATGTATGGAGTGTAGTTTGCAACTGAAAAGGAACTTTGTGTTCCCAACAATCTAGTTGAAGGACGGCTTTCACACACACTATCACTTCAGAACATGAGCATGTGGAGGAGACGGTTCGTCATTTTTCATCTACGCACAAAGGGAACGGGTTGCAGGGAGAAACTTTTACTCTAGTTCTCAGTTTGTTTCCTAGTGCCGGTGTGAAGTTTCTGCAGTTTTCACTGTAAAACCGAGTTGGAACTAGTACCTCCCCATATATATGTAT
>NW_022588880.1:0-9006 GCF_009834535.1 Camelus ferus | reverse complement strand
CTTTACTCTGGTTTCTCAGTCTGTTTCTAGTACCGGTTTTGAATTTCCTGCCAGTTTTCACTGTAAAACCGAGTTGGAGCTAGTACCTCCCCATATATATGTATGGAGTGGAGTTTGCAAACTGAAAGAGAAACTTTGTGTTCCCAACAAGCTGGGTGAAGGACGGCTTTCACACACACTTATCTCTCAGACTGAGCATGTGGAGAGACGTTCGTTCATCTAGCACAAAGGGAACGGGTTGCAGGAGAAACTTTTACCTGGTTTCTCAGTCTGTTTCTAGTGCCGGTTTGAAGTTCCTGCAGTTTTCACTGTAAAACCGAGTTGGAGCTAGTACCTCCCCATATATATGTATGGAGTGGAGTTTGCAACTGAAAAGAAACTTTGTGTTCCCAACAAGCTAGGTGAAGGACGGCTTTCACACACACTTATCTCTCAGAACTGAGCATGTGGAGAGACGTTCGTTCATCTAGCACAAAGGGAACGGGTTGCAGGAGAAACTTTTACTCTGGTTTCTCAGTCTGTTTCCTAGTGCCGGTTGAAGTTCCTGCAGTTTTCACTGTAAAACCGAGTTGGAGCTAGTACCTCCCCATATATATGTATGGAGAGATGTTGGCAACTGAAAGAAACCTAGTGTTCCCAACAAGCTAGGTGAAGGACGGCTTTCACACACACTTATCTCTCAGAACTGAGCATGTGGAGAGACGTTCGTTCATCTAGCACAAAGGGAACGGTTGCAGGAGAAACTTTTACTCTGGTTTCTCAGTCTGTTTCCTAGTGCCGGTTTGAAGTTCCTGCAGTTTTCACTGTAAAACGAGTTGGAGCTAGTACCTCCCCATATATATGTATGGAGATGAATTTGCAACTGAAAAGAAACTTTGTGTTCCCAACAAGCTAGGTGAAGGACGGCTTTCACACACACTTATCTCTCAGAACTGAGCATGTGGAGAGACGTTCGTTCATCTAGCACAAAGGGAACGGGTTGCAGGAGAAACTTTTACTCTGGTTTCTCAGTCTGTTTCCTAGTGCCGGTTTGAAGTTCCTGCAGTTTTCACTGTAAAACCGAGTTGGAGCTAGTACCTCCCCATATATATGTATGGAGTGGAGTTTGCAACTGAAAAGAAACTTTGTGTTCCCAACAAGCTAGGTGAAGGACGGCTTTCACACACATCTCTCAGAACTGAGCATGGGGAGAGACGTTCGTTCATCTAGCACAAAGGGAACGGTTGCAGGAGAAACTTTTACTCTGGTTTCTCAGTCTGTTTCCTAGTGCCGGTTTGAAGTTCCTGCAGTTTTCACTGTAAAACCGAGTTGGAGCTAGTACCTCCCCATATATATGTATGGAGTGGAGTTTGCAACTGAAAGAAACTTGTGTTCCCAACAAGCTAGGTGAAGGACGGCTTTCACACACACTTATCTCTCAGAACTGAGCATGTGGAGAGACGTTCGTTCATCTAGCACAAAGGGAACGGGTTGCAGGAGAAACTTTTACTCTGGTTTCTCAGTCTGTTCCTAGTACCGGTTTGAAGTTCCTGCAGTTTTCACTGTAAAACCGAGTTGGAGCTAGTACCTCCCCATATATATGTATGGAGTGGAGTTTGCAACTGAAAGAAACTTTGTGTTCCCAACAAGCTAGGTGAAGGACGGCTTTCACACACACTTATCTCTCAGAACTGAGCATGTGGAGAGACGTTCGTTCATCTAGCACAAAGGGAACGGGTTGCAGGAGAAACTTTTACTCTGGTTTCTCAGTCTGTTTCCTAGTGCCGGTTTGAAGTTCCTGCAGTTTTCACTGTAAAACCGAGTTGGAGCTAGTACCTCCCCATATATATGTATGGAGTGGAGTTTGCAACTGAAAAGAAACTTTGTGTTCCCAACAAGCTAGGTGAAGGACGGCTTTCACACACACTTATCTCTCAGAACTGAGCATGTGGAGAGACGTTCGTTCATCTAGCACAAAGGGAACGGGTTGCAGGAGAAACTTTTACTCTGGTTTCTCAGTCTGTTTCCTAGTGCCGGTTTGAAGTTCCTGCAGTTTTCACTGTAAAACCGAGTTGGAGCTAGTACCTCCCCATATATATGTATGGAGATGGATGTTTGCAACTGAAAGAAACTTGTGTTCCCAACAAGCTAGGTGAAGGACGGCTTTCACACACACTTATCTCTCAGAACTGAGCATGTGGAGAGACGTTCGTTCATCTAGCACAAAGGGAACGGGTTGCAGGAGAAACTTTTACTCTGGTTTCTCAGTCTGTTTCCTAGTGCCGGTTTGAAGTTCCTGCAGTTTTCACTGTAAAACCGAGTTGGAGCTAGTACCTCCCCATATATATGTATGGAGTGGAGTTTGCAACTGAAAAGAAACTTTGTGTTCCCAACAAGCTAGGTGAAGGACGGCTTTCACACACACTTATCTCTCAGAACTGAGCATGTGGAGAGACGTTCGTTCATCTAGCACAAAGGGAACGGGTTGCAGGAGAAACTTTTACTCTGGTTTCTCAGTCTGTTTCCTAGTGCCGGTTTGAAGTTCCTGCAGTTTTCACTGTAAAACCGAGTTGGAGCTAGTACCTCCCCATATATATGTATGGAGTGGAGTTTGCAACTGAAAAGAAACTTTGTGTTCCCAACAAGCTAGGTGAAGGACGGCTTTCACACACACTTATCTCTCAGAACTGAGCATGTGGAGAGACGTTCGTTCATCTAGCACAAAGGGAACGGGTTGCAGGAGAAACTTTTACTCTGGTTTCTCAGTCTGTTTCCTAGTGCCGGTTTGAAGTTCCTGCAGTTTTCACTGTAAAACCGAGTTGGAGCTAGTACCTCCCCATATATATGTATGGAGTGGAGTTTGCAACTGAAAAGAAACTTTGTGTTCCCAACAAGCTAGGTGAAGGACGGCTTTCACACACACTTATCTCTCAGAACTGAGCATGTGGAGAGACGTTCGTTCATCTAGCACAAAGGGAACGGGTTGCAGGAGAAACTTTTACTCTGGTTTCTCAGTCTGTTTCCTAGTGCCGGTTTGAAGTTCCTGCAGTTTTCACTGTAAAACCGAGTTGGAGCTAGTACCTCCCCATATATATGTATGGAGTGGAGTTTGCAACTGAAAAGAAACTTTGTGTTCCCAACAAGCTAGGTGAAGGACGGCTTTCACACACACTTATCTCTCAGAACTGAGCATGTGGAGAGACGTTCGTTCATCTAGCACAAAGGGAACGGGTTGCAGGAGAAACTTTTACTCTGGTTTCTCAGTCTGTTTCCTAGTGCCGGTTTGAAGTTCCTGCAGTTTTCACTGTAAAACCGAGTTGGAGCTAGTACCTCCCCATATATATGTATGGAGTGGAGTTTGCAACTGAAAAGAAACTTTGTGTTCCCAACAAGCTAGGTGAAGGACGGCTTTCACACACACTTATCTCTCAGAACTGAGCATGTGGAGAGACGTTCGTTCATCTAGCACAAAGGGAACGGGTTGCAGGAGAAACTTTTACTCTGGTTTCTCAGTCTGTTTCCTAGTGCCGGTTTGAAGTTCCTGCAGTTTTCACTGTAAAACCGAGTTGGAGCTAGTACCTCCCCATATATATGTATGGAGTGGAGTTTGCAACTGAAAAGAAACTTTGTGTTCCCAACAAGCTAGGTGAAGGACGGCTTTCACACACACTTATCTCTCAGAACTGAGCATGTGGAGAGACGTTCGTTCATCTAGCACAAAGGGAACGGGTTGCAGGAGAAACTTTTACTCTGGTTTCTCAGTCTGTTTCCTAGTGCCGGTTTGAAGTTCCTGCAGTTTTCACTGTAAAACCGAGTTGGAGCTAGTACCTCCCCATATATATGTATGGAGTGGAGTTTGCAACTGAAAAGAAACTTTGTGTTCCCAACAAGCTAGGTGAAGGACGGCTTTCACACACACTTATCTCTCAGAACTGAGCATGTGGAGAGACGTTCGTTCATCTAGCACAAAGGGAACGGGTTGCAGGAGAAACTTTTACTCTGGTTTCTCAGTCTGTTTCCTAGTGCCGGTTTGAAGTTCCTGCAGTTTTCACTGTAAAACCGAGTTGGAGCTAGTACCTCCCCATATATATGTATGGAGTGGAGTTTGCAACTGAAAAGAAACTTTGTGTTCCCAACAAGCTAGGTGAAGGACGGCTTTCACACACACTTATCTCTCAGAACTGAGCATGTGGAGAGACGTTCGTTCATCTAGCACAAAGGGAACGGGTTGCAGGAGAAACTTTTACTCTGGTTTCTCAGTCTGTTTCCTAGTGCCGGTTTGAAGTTCCTGCAGTTTTCACTGTAAAACCGAGTTGGAGCTAGTACCTCCCCATATATATGTATGGAGTGGAGTTTGCAACTGAAAAGAAACTTTGTGTTCCCAACAAGCTAGGTGAAGGACGGCTTTCACACACACTTATCTCTCAGAACTGAGCATGTGGAGAGACGTTCGTTCATCTAGCACAAAGGGAACGGGTTGCAGGAGAAACTTTTACTCTGGTTTCTCAGTCTGTTTCCTAGTGCCGGTTTGAAGTTCCTGCAGTTTTCACTGTAAAACCGAGTTGGAGCTAGTACCTCCCCATATATATGTATGGAGTGGAGTTTGCAACTGAAAAGAAACTTTGTGTTCCCAACAAGCTAGGTGAAGGACGGCTTTCACACACACTTATCTCTCAGAACTGAGCATGTGGAGAGACGTTCGTTCATCTAGCACAAAGGGAACGGGTTGCAGGAGAAACTTTTACTCTGGTTTCTCAGTCTGTTTCCTAGTGCCGGTTTGAAGTTCCTGCAGTTTTCACTGTAAAACCGAGTTGGAGCTAGTACCTCCCCATATATATGTATGGAGTGGAGTTTGCAACTGAAAAGAAACTTTGTGTTCCCAACAAGCTAGGTGAAGGACGGCTTTCACACACACTTATCTCTCAGAACTGAGCATGTGGAGAGACGTTCGTTCATCTAGCACAAAGGGAACGGGTTGCAGGAGAAACTTTTACTCTGGTTTCTCAGTCTGTTTCCTAGTGCCGGTTTGAAGTTCCTGCAGTTTTCACTGTAAAACCGAGTTGGAGCTAGTACCTCCCCATATATATGTATGGAGTGGAGTTTGCAACTGAAAAGAAACTTTGTGTTCCCAACAAGCTAGGTGAAGGACGGCTTTCACACACACTTATCTCTCAGAACTGAGCATGTGGAGAGACGTTCGTTCATCTAGCACAAAGGGAACGGGTTGCAGGAGAAACTTTTACTCTGGTTTCTCAGTCTGTTTCCTAGTGCCGGTTTGAAGTTCCTGCAGTTTTCACTGTAAAACCGAGTTGGAGCTAGTACCTCCCCATATATATGTATGGAGTGGAGTTTGCAACTGAAAAGAAACTTTGTGTTCCCAACAAGCTAGGTGAAGGACGGCTTTCACACACACTTATCTCTCAGAACTGAGCATGTGGAGAGACGTTCGTTCATCTAGCACAAAGGGAACGGGTTGCAGGAGAAACTTTTACTCTGGTTTCTCAGTCTGTTTCCTAGTGCCGGTTTGAAGTTCCTGCAGTTTTCACTGTAAAACCGAGTTGGAGCTAGTACCTCCCCATATATATGTATGGAGTGGAGTTTGCAACTGAAAAGAAACTTTGTGTTCCCAACAAGCTAGGTGAAGGACGGCTTTCACACACACTTATCTCTCAGAACTGAGCATGTGGAGAGACGTTCGTTCATCTAGCACAAAGGGAACGGGTTGCAGGAGAAACTTTTACTCTGGTTTCTCAGTCTGTTTCCTAGTGCCGGTTTGAAGTTCCTGCAGTTTTCACTGTAAAACCGAGTTGGAGCTAGTACCTCCCCATATATATGTATGGAGTGGAGTTTGCAACTGAAAGAAACTTTGTGTTCCCAACAAGCTAGGTGAAGGACGGCTTTCACACACACTTATCTCTCAGAACTGAGCATGTGGAGAGACGTTCGTTCATCTAGCACAAAGGGAACGGGTTGCAGGAGAAACTTTTACTCTGGTTTCTCAGTCTGTTTCCTAGTGCCGGTTTGAAGTTCCTGCAGTTTTCACTGTAAAACCGAGTTGGAGCTAGTACCTCCCCATATATATGTATGGAGTGGAGTTTGCAACTGAAAAGAACTTTGTGTTCCCAACAAGCTAGGTGAAGGACGGCTTTCACACACACTTATCTCTCAGAACTGAGCATGTGGAGAGACGTTCGTTCATCTAGCACAAAGGGAACGGGTTGCAGGAGAAACTTTTACTCTGGTTTCTCAGTCTGTTTCCTAGTGCCGGTTTGAAGTTCCTGCAGTTTTCACTGTAAAACCGAGTTGGAGCTAGTACCTCCCCATATATATGTATGGAGTGGAGTTTGCAACTGAAAAGAAACTTTGTGTTCCCAACAAGCTAGGTGAAGGACGGCTTTCACACACACTTATCTCTCAGAACTGAGCATGTGGAGAGACGTTCGTTCATCTAGCACAAAGGGAACGGGTTGCAGGAGAAACTTTTACTCTGGTTTCTCAGTCTGTTTCCTAGTGCCGGTTTGAAGTTCCTGCAGTTTTCACTGTAAAACCGAGTTGGAGCTAGTACCTCCCCATATATATGTATGGAGTGGAGTTTGCAACTGAAAAGAAACTTTGTGTTCCCAACAAGCTAGGTGAAGGACGGCTTTCACACACACTTATCTCTCAGAACTGAGCATGTGGAGAGACGTTCGTTCATCTAGCACAAAGGGAACGGGTTGCAGGAGAAACTTTTACTCTGGTTTCTCAGTCTGTTTCCTAGTGCCGGTTTGAAGTTCCTGCAGTTTTCACTGTAAAACCGAGTTGGAGCTAGTACCTCCCCATATATATGTATGGAGTGGAGTTTGCAACTGAAAAGAAACTTTGTGTTCCCAACAAGCTAGGTGAAGGACGGCTTTCACACACACTTATCTCTCAGAACTGAGCATGTGGAGAGACGTTCGTTCATCTAGCACAAAGGGAACGGGTTGCAGGAGAAACTTTTACTCTGGTTTCTCAGTCTGTTTCCTAGTGCCGGTTTGAAGTTCCTGCAGTTTTCACTGTAAAACCGAGTTGGAGCTAGTACCTCCCCATATATATGTATGGAGTGGAGTTTGCAACTGAAAAGAAACTTGTGTTCCCAACAAGCTAGGTGAAGGACGGCTTTCACACACACTTATCTCTCAGAACTGAGCATGTGGAGAGACGTTCGTTCATCTAGCACAAAGGGAACGGGTTGCAGGAGAAACTTTTACTCTGGTTTCTCAGTCTGTTTCCTAGTGCCGGTTTGAAGTTCCTGCAGTTTTCACTGTAAAACCGAGTTGGAGCTAGTACCTCCCCATATATATGTATGGAGTGGATGTTTGCAACTGAAAGAAACTTTGTGTTCCCAACAAGCTAGGTGAAGGACGGCTTTCACACACACTTATCTCTCAGAACTGAGCATGTGGAGAGACGTTCGTTCATCTAGCACAAAGGGAACGGGTTGCAGGAGAAACTTTTACTCTGGTTTCTCAGTCTGTTTCCTAGTGCCGGTTTGAAGTTCCTGCAGTTTTTCACTGTAAAACCGAGTTGGAGCTAGTACCTCCCCATATATATGTATGGAGTGGAGTTTGCAACTGAAAGAAACTTGTGTTCCCAACAAGCTAGGTGAAGGACGGCTTTCACACACACTTATCTCTCAGAACTGAGCATGTGGAGAGACGTTCGTTCATCTAGCACAAAGGGAACGGGTTGCAGGAGAAACTTTTACTCTGGTTTCTCAGTCTGTTTCCTAGTGCCGGTTTGAAGTTCCTGCAGTTTCACTGTAAAACAGAGTTGGAGCTAGTACCTCCCCATGTATATGTATGGAGTGGGTTTGCAACTGAAAGAAACTTTGTGTTCCCAACAAGCTAGGTGAAGGACGGCTTTCACACACACTTATCTCTCAGAAATGAGCATGTGGAGAGACGTTCGTTCATCTAGCACAAAGGAACGGGTTTGCAGGAGAAACTTTTACTCTGGTTTCTCAGTCTGTTTCCTAGTGCCGGTTTGAAGTTCCTGCAGTTTTCACTGTAAAACCGAGTTGGAGCTAGTACCTCCCCATATATATGTATGGAGGGAGTTTGCAACTGAAAAGAAACTTTGTGTTCCCAACAAGCTAGGTGAAGGACGGCTTTCACACACACTTATCTCTCAGAACTGAGCATGTGGAGAGACGTTCGTTCATCTAGCACAAAGGGAACGGGTTGCAGGAGAAACTTTTACTCTGGTTTCTCAGTCTGTTTCTAGTGCCGGTTTGAAGTTCCTGCAGTTTTCACTGTAAAACCGAGTTGGAGCTAGTACCTCCCCATATATATGTATGAGTGGAGTTGCAACTGAAAAGAACTTGTGTTCCCAACAAGCTAGGTGAAGGACGGCTTTCACAACACACTTATCTCTCAGAACTGAGCATGTGGAGAGACGTTCGTTCATCTAGCACAAAGGGAACGGGTTGCAGGAGAAACTTTTACTCTGGTTTCTCAGTCTGTTTCCTAGTTGCGTTTGAAGTTCCTGCAGTTTTCACTGTAAAACCGAGTTGCAGCTAGTAACTCCCCATATATATGTATGGAGAGATATTTGCAACTGAAAACAAACCTTGTGTTCCCAACAAGATAGGTGAAGGACGGCTTTCACACTTACTCTCCAGAAATGAGCATGTGGAGAGACGTTCGTTCATCTAGCACAAAGGGAACGGGTTGCAGGAGAAACTTTTACTCTGGTTTCTCAGTCTGTTACCTAGTGCCGGTTTGAAGTTACTGCAGTTTTCACTGTAAAACCGAGTTGGAGCTAGTATCTCCCCATATATATGTATGGAGAGATGTTTGCAACTGAAAAGAAACTATGTGTTCCCAACAAGCTAGGTGAAGGACGGCTTTCACACACACTTATCTCTCAGAACTGAGCATGTGGAGAGACGTTCATTCATCTAGCACAAAGTGAACGGGTTGCAGGGGAATCTTTTACTGTGGTTTCTCAGTCTGTTTCCTAGTGCCGGTTTGAAGTTCCTGCCGTTTTCACTGTAAAACCGAG
>NW_022588879.1:0-9009 GCF_009834535.1 Camelus ferus | reverse complement strand
CTGCAGGAATTTCAAACCGGCAGTAGGAACACACTGAGAAACCAGAGTAAAAGTTTCTCCTGCAACCCGTTCCCTTGTGCTAGATGAACGAAAGTCTCACCACATGCTCAGTTCTGAGAGATATGTGAGTGATAGCCGTCCTTCACCAGCTTGTTGGGAACACAAAGATTCCTTTCAGTTGCAAGCTCCACTCCATGCATATATATGGGGATTTACGTGCTCCAACTCGGTTTACAGTGAAAACTGCAGGAAATTCAACCCAGCACTAGGAAACAGACTGAGAAACCAGAGTAAAAGTTTCCCCTTCAACCGTTCCCTTTGTGCTAGATGAATGAACAGCTCTCCACATGCTCATTTATGAGAGATAATGTGTGTGAAAGCCGTCCTTCACATAGCTTGTTGTGAACACAATGTTTCTTTTCAATTGCAAACTCCACTTGCATACATATATTATGGGGAGGGTACTAGACTCACAACTCGGTTTTACAGTGAAAACTGCAGGAAAATTCTAACAACGGCAGCTAGGAAACAGAATGCAGGAACCCAGAGTAAAGTTTCCCCGTCAACCCAAGTCCCCTTTGTGCGAGATGAATGAATCGTCTCTCCACATGCTCATTTATGAGAGATAAGGTGTGAGTGAAAGCCAGTCCTTCAACCTAGCTTGTTGGGAACACAAAGTTTCCTATTAAGTTGACAAACTGTCCACTCCATACATTTAATGGGAGAGGTACGAGCTCCACTCGGTTTACTGTGAAAACTGCTAGGACTTCAACCCGGCACAAGGAGGAAACAGACTAGAAACCAGAGTAAAAGTTTCTCCTTGGCAACCTCGTTACACTTTGTGCTCGATGAACGAAACGTCTCTCCACATGCTCAGTTCTGAGAGATAAGTGTGTGTGAAAGCCGTCCTTCAACCTAGCTTGTTGGGAACACAAAGTTTCTTTTCAGTTGCAAATCTCCTCTCCATACATATATAATGGGGAGGTACTAAGCTCCAACTCGGTTTTACAGTGAAAACTGCAGGAAATTCAAACGGCACTAGGAAACAGCTGAGAAACCAGAGTAAAAAGTTTCTCCTGCAAACCGTTCCCTTTGTGCTAGATGAACGAACGTCCTCTCCACATGCTCAGTTCTGAGAGATAAGTGTGTGTGTGAAAGCCGTCCTTCACCTAGCTTGTTGGGAACACAAAGTTTCTTTTCAGATTGCAAACTCCCACTCCATACATATATATGGGGGAGGTACGAGCTCCAACTCGGTTTACAGTGAAAACTGCAGGAACTTCAAACCGGCACTAGGAAACAGACTGAGAAACCGAGAAAAGTTTCTCCTGCAACCCGTTCCCTTTGTGCTAGATGAACGAACGGTCTCTCCACATGCTCAGTTTCTGAGAGATAAGTGTGTGTGAAAGCCGTCCTTCACCTAGCTTGTTGGGAACACCAAAGTTTCTTTCAGCTTTGCAAACTCCACTCCATACATATATATGGGGAGGTACTAGCTCCAACTCGTTTTACAGTGAAAACTGCAGGAACTTCAAACCGGCACTAGGAAACAGACTGAGAAACCAGAGTAAAAGTTTCTCCTGCAACCGTCCCTTGTGCTACATGAACGAACGTCTCTCCACATGCCTCAGTTCTGAGAGATAAGTGTGTGTGAAAGTCGTCCTTCACCTAGCTTGTTGGGAACACAAAGTTTCTTTTCAGTTGCAAACTCCACTCCATACATATATATGGGGAGGTACTGAGCTCCCACTCTGTTTTACAGTGAAAACTGCAGGAACTTCAAAACCGGCACTAGGAAACAGACTTAGAAACCAGAGTAAAAGTTTCTCTGCAAACCCGTTCCTTTTGTGCTAGATGAACGAACGTCTCTCCACATGCTCAGTTCTGAGAGATAAGTGTGTGTGAAAGCCGTCCTTCACCTAGCTTGTTGGGAACACAAAGTTTCTTTTCAGTTGCAAACTCCTCTCCATACATATATATGGGGAGGTACTAGATCCAACTCGGTTTTAACAGTGAAAACTGCAGGAACTTCAAACCGGCACTAGGAAACAGACTGAGAAACCAGAGTAAAAGATTTCTCCTGCAAACCGTTCCCTTTGTGCTAGATGAACGAACGTCTCTCCACATGCTCAGTTCTGAGAGATAAGTGTGTGTGAAAGCCGTCCTTCACCTAGCTGTTGGAACACAAAGTTTCTTTTCACTTGCAAACTCCACTCCATACATATATATGGGGAGGTACTAGCACCCAACTCGGTTTACAGTGAAAACTGCAGGAACTTCAAACCGGCACTAGGAAACAGACTGAGAAACCAGAGTAAAAGTTTCTCCTGCAACCCGTTCCCTTTGTGCTAGATGAACGAACGTCTCTCCACATGCTCAGTTCTGAGAGATAAGTGTGTGTGAAAGCCGTCCTTCACCTAGCTTGTTGGGAACACAAAGTTTCTTTTCAGTTGCAAACTCCACTCCATACATATATATGGGGAGGTACTAGCTCCAACTCGGTTTTACAGTGAAAACTGCAGGAACTTCAAACCGGCACTAGGAAACAGACTGAGAAACCAGAGTAAAAGTTTCTCCTGCAACCGTTCCCTTTGTGCTAGATGAACGATACGTCTCTCCACATGCTCAGTTCTGAGGAGATAAGTGTGTGTGAAAGCCGTCCTTCACCTAGCTTGTTGGGAACACAAAGTTTCTTTTCACTTGTAAACTCCTCTCCATACATATATATGGGGAGGTACTAGCTCCCACTCGGTTTTACAGTGCAAACTGCAGGAACTTCAAACCGGCACTAGGAAACAGACTGAGAAACCAGAGTAAAAGTTTCATCCTGCAAACCGTTCCCTTTGTGCTAGATGAACGAACGTCTCTCCACATGCTCAATTCTGAGAGATAAGTGTGTGTGAAAGCCGTCCTTCACCTAGCTTGTTGGGAACACAAAGTTTCTTTTCAGTGGCAACTCCTCTCCATACATATATATGGGGAGGTACGAGCTCCAACTCGGTTTTACAGTGCAAACTGTAGGAACTTCAAACGGCACTAGGAAACAGACTTAGAAACCAGAGTAAAAGTTTCTCCTGCAAACCGTTCCCTTTGTGCTAGATGAACGAACGTCTCTCCACATGCTCAGTTCTGAGAGATAAGTGTGTGTGAAAGCCGTCCTTCACCTAGCTTGTTGGAACACAAAGTTTCTTTCAGTTGCAAACTCCTACTCCATACATATATATGGGGAGGTACGAGCTCCAACTCGGTTTTACAGTGCAAACTGCAGGAACTTCAAACCGGCACTAGGAAACAGACTGAGAAACCAGAGTAAAATGTTCCCCTGCAACCCGTTCCCTTTGTGCTAGATGAATGAACAGTCTCTCCACATGCTCAGTTCTGAGAGATAAGTGTGTGTGAAAGCCGTCCTTCACCTAGCTTGTTGTGAACACAAAGTTTCTTTCATTGCAAAACTCCACTCCATACATATATATGGGGCAGGGTACTAGCACCAACTCGGTTTTACAGTGAAACTGCAGGAACTTCAAACCGGCAGTAGGAAACAGACTGAGAAACCAGAGTAAAGATTTCCCTGTAACCCGTTCCCTTTGTGCTAGATGAACGAATCGTCTCTCCACCTGCTCAGTTCTGAGAGATAAGTGTGATGTGAAAGCCGTCTTCACCTAGCTTGTTGGGAACACAAAGTTTCTTTTCAATTGCAAACTCCTATCCATACATATATATGGGAGGGTACGAGCTCCAACTCGGTTTTACAGTGCAAACTGTAGGAACTTCAAACCGGCACTAGGAAACAGACTGAGAAACCAGAGTAAAAGATTTCTCCTTGCAACCCGTTCCCTTTGTGCTAGATGAACGAACGTCTTCTCCACATGCTCAGTTCTGAGAGATAAGTGTGATGTGATAGCCGTCCTTCACCTAGCTTGTTGGGAACACAAAGATTCCTTTCAGTTGCATCTCCTACTCCATACATATTATATGGGGAGGTACGAGCTCCAACTCGGTTTACAGTGAAAACTGCAGGAACTTCAAACGGCACTAGGAAACAGACTGAGAAACCAGAGGTAAAGTTTCCCTGCAACCCGTTCCCTTTGTGCTAGATGAACGAACGTCTCTCCACATGCTCAGTTCTGAGAGATAATTGTGTGTGAAAGCCGTCCTTCACCTAGCTTGTTGGGAACACAATGTTTCTTTTCACTTGCAAACTCACTCCATTACATATATATGGGGAGGTACTAGCTCCAACTCGGTTTTACAGTGAAAACTGCAGGAACTTCAAACCGGCACTAGGAAACAGACTGAGAAACCAGAGTAAAGTTTCCCCTTGCAACCCGTTCCCTTTGTGCTAGATGAACGAACGTCTCTCCACATGCTCAGTTCTGAGAGATAATGGTGTGTGAAAGCCGTCCTTCACACTAGCTTGTTGGAACACAAAGTTTCTTTCAGTTGCAAACTCCACTCCATACATATATATGGGGAGGTTACTAGCTCCAACTCGTTTTACACTGAAAACTGCAGGAACTTCAAACCGGCAGTAGGAAACAGACTGAGAAACCAGAGTAAAAGTTTCTCCTGTAAACAGTTCCCTTTGTGCTAGATGAACGATCGTCTCTCCACCTGCTCAGTTCTGAGAGATAAGTGTGTGAAAGCCGTCCTTAACCTAGCTTGTTGGGAACACAAAGTTTCTTTTAAGTTGCAAACTCCTCTCCATACATATATATGGGGAAGTACGAGCTCCAACTCGGTTTTACTGTGCAAACTGTAGGAACTTCAACCCGGCACAAGGAAACAGACTTAGAAACCAGAGTAAAAGTTTCTCCTGCATCTCGTTCACTTTGTGCTAGATGAACGAACGTCTCTCCACATGCTCAGTTCTGAGAGATAAGTGTGTGTGAAAGCCGTCCTTCACCTAGCTTGTTGGGAACACAAAGTTTCTTTTCAGTTGCAGACTCCTCTCCATACATATATATGGGGAGGTACGAGCTCCAACTCGGTTTTACAGTGCAAACTGTAGGAACTTCAAACCGGCACTAGGAAACAGACTTAGAAACCAGAGTAATAGTTTCTCCTGCAAACAGTTCCCTTTGTGCTAGATGAACGAACGTCTCTACACATGCTCAGTTCTGAGAGATAATTGTGTGTGAAAGCCGAACTTAACCTAGCTTGTTGGGAACACAAAGTTTCTTTTCAGTTGCAAACACCTCTCCATACATATATATGGGGAGGTACGAGCTCCAAGTCGGTTATACAGTGCAAACTGTAGGAACTTCAATCCGGCACTAGGAAACAGACATAGAAATCACAGTAAAAGTTTCTCCTGCAAACCGTTCCCTTTGTGCTAGATGAACGAACGTCTCTCCAAATGCTCAGTTCTGAGAGATAAGTGTGTGTGAAAGCCGTCTTTCACGTTGCTTGTTGGGAACACAAAGTTTCCTTTAACTTGCAAACTCCACTCCATACATATATATGGGGAGGTACGAGCTCCAACTCGGTTTTACAGTGAAAACTGCAGGAACTTCAAACCAGCACTAGGAAACAGCCTGAGAAACCAGAGTAAAAGTTTCTCCTGCAAACTCGTTCACTTTGTGCTAGATATGAACGAACGTCTCTCCACATGCTCAGTTCTGAGAGATATGTGTGTGTGAAAGCCGTCCTTCACCTAGCCTGTTGGGAACACAAAGTTTCTTTTCACTTGCAAACTCCTCTCCATACATATATATGGGGAGGTACGAGCTCGAACTCGGTTTTACAGTGAAAACTGCAGGAACTTCAAACCCGATCTAGGAAACAGCCTGAGAAACCAGAGTAAAAGATTCTCCTGCAAACCGTTCCCTTTGTGCTAGATGAACGAACGTCTCTCCACATGCTCAGTTCCGAGAGATCAGTTTGTGTGAAAGCCGTCCTTCACCTAGCTTGTTGGGAACACAAAGTTTCTTTTCAATTGCAAACTCCACTCCATACATATATATGGGTAGGTACTAGCACCAACTCGGTTTTACAGAGAAAACTGCAGGAACTTCAAACCGGCAGTAGGAAACAGACTGAGAAACCAGAGTAAAAGTTTCTCCTGTAAACCGTTCCCTTTGTGCTACATGAACGATCGTCTCTCCACCTGCTCAGTTGTGAGAGATAAGTGTGTGTGAAAGTCGTCCTTCACCTAGCTTGTAGGGAACACAAAGTTTCTTTTCAGTTGTAAACTCCTCTCCATACATATATATGGGGAGGTACGAGCTCCAACTCGGTTTTACAGTAAAAACTGTAGGAACTTCTAACCGGCACTAGGAAACAGACTTAGAAACCAGAGTAAAAGTTTCTTCTGCAAACCGTTCCTTTTGTGCTAGATGAACGAACGTCACCCCACATGCTAAATTCTGAGAGATAAGTGTGTGTGAAAGCCGTCCTTCACCTAGCTTGTTTGGAACACAAAGTTTCTTTTCAGTGGCATACTCCTCTCCATACATATATATGGGGAGGTACGAGCTCCAACTCGGTTTCACAGTGCAAACTGTAGGAACTTCAAAGCGGCACTAGGAAACAGAATTAGAAACCAGAGTAAAAGATTCTCCTGCAAACCGTTCCCTTTGTGCTAGATGAACGAACGTCTCTCCACATGCTCAGTTCTGAGAGATAAGTGTGTGTGAAAGCCGTCCTTCACCTAGCTTGTTGGGAACACAAAGTTTCTTTTCAGTTGCAAACTCCTCTCCATACATATATATGGGGAGGTACGAGCTCCAACTCGGTTTTACAGTGCAAACTGTAGGAACTTCAAACCGGCACTAGGAAACAGACTTAGAAACCAGAGTAAAAGTTTCCCCTGCAACCCGTTCCGTTTGTGCTAGATGAACGAACGTCTCTCCACATGCTCAGTTCTGAGTGGTAAGTGTGTGGTAAGCGGTCCTTCAACTAGCTTGTTGGGAACACAAAGTTTCCTTTAACTTGCAAACTCCACTCCATACATATATATGGGTAGGTACGAGCTCCAACTCGGTTTTACAGTGAAAACTGCAGGAACTTCAAACCGGATCTAGGAAACAGCCTGAGAAACCAGAGTAAATGTTTCTCCTGCAAACCGTTCCCTTTGTGCTAGATGAACGAAGGTCTCTCCACGTTCTCAGTTCTGAGTGATAATTGCGTGTGAAAGCCGTCTTTCACCTAGCTTGTTTTGGAACACAAATTTTCTTTTCAGTTGCAATCTCCACTCCATACATATATATGGGGAAGGACTAGCTCCAAATCGGTTTTACAGTGAAATCTGCAGAAGTTTTAAACCGGCTCTAGGAAACAGACTGAGAAACCAGAGTAAAAGTTTCTCCTGCAACCCGTTCCATTTGTGCTAGGTGAACGAAAGTCTCTCCAAATGCTCAGTTCTGAGAGATAAGTGTGAGTGAAAGCTTCCTTCACCTAGCTTGTTGGGAACACAAAGATTCCTTTCAGTTGCAAGCTACACTCAATGCATATATATGGGGAGGTACGAGCTCCAACTCGGTTTTACAGTGAAAACTGCAGGAACTTCAAAGCGACACTAGGAAACAGACTGAGAAACCAGAGTAAAAGTTTCCCCTGGAACCCGTTCCATTTGTGCTAGATGAACGAAGGTCTCTCCACATGCTCAGTTCTGAGAGATAAGTGTGTGTGAAAGCCGTCCTTCTCCTTGCTTGTTGGGAACACAACGTTTCTTTTCAATTGCAAACACCACTCCGTACATATATATTTGGAGGTACTAGCACCAAATCGATTTTACAGTGAAAACTGCAGGAACTTCAAACCGGCACTAGGAAACAGACTGAGAAACCAGAGTAAAAGTTTCTCCTGCAACCAGTTCCATTTGTGCTAGATGAACGAACAGCTCTCCACATGCTAAGTTCTGAGAGAAAAGTGTGTGTGAAATCCGTCCTTCACATAGCTTGTTGGGAACACAAAGTTTCTTTTCAATTGCAAACTCCACTCCATAAGTATATATGGGGAGGTACTAGCACCAACTCGGATTTACAGTGAAAACTGCAGGAACTTCAAACCGGCACCAGGAAATAGACTGAGATACCAGAGTAATAGTTTCTCCTGCAACCCGTTCCCTTTGTGATAGATGAACGAAAGTCTCTCCACATGCTCAGTTCTGAGAGATATGTGCGATTGAAAGCCGTCCTTCACCTAGCTTGTTTGGAACACAAAGATTCTTTTCACTTGCAAACTCCACTCCATACATATATATGGGGAGGTACGAGCTCCAAATCGGTTTTACAGTGAAAACTGCGGGAAATTCAAATCGGCACTAGGAAACAGACTGAGAAACCAGAGTAAAACTTTCCCCTGCAACCCGTTCCCTTTGTGCTAGATGAAGGAAAGTCTCTCCACATGCTCAGTTCTGAGAGATAAGTGTTTGTGAAAGCCGTCCTTCATTTAGCTTGTTGGGAACACAAAGAATCTTTTCACTTGCAAACTCCACTCCATACATATATATGGGGAGGTACTAGCTCCAAATCCGTTTTACAATGAAAGCTGCAGGAACTTCAAACCGGCACTAGGAAAGAGACTGAGAAACCAGAGTAAAAGTTTCTTCTGCAACCCGTTCACTTTGTGCTAGATGAAAGAAAGTCTCTCCCCATGCTCAGTTCTGAGAAATAAGTGTGTGTGAAAGCCGTCCTTCACCTAGCTTGTTGGGAACTCAAAGTTTCTTTTCACTTGCAATCTCCACTCCAAACATATATATGGGGAGGTACGAGCTCCAACTCGGTTTTTACAGTGAAAACTGCAGGATCTTCAAACCGGCACTAGGAAACAGACTGAGAAACTAGAGTAAAAGTTTCTCCTGCAACCCGTTCCCTTTGTGCAAGATGAACGAACGTCTCTCCACATGCTCAGTTCTGAGAGATAAGTGTGTCTGAAATCCTTCCTTCGACTAGCTTGTTGGGAACACATAGTTTCTTTTCAGTTGCAAACTCCACTCCATACATATATATGGGGAGGTACTAGCTCCAGCTCTGTTTTACAGTGGAAACTGCAGGAACTTCAAAC
>NW_022588878.1:0-9017 GCF_009834535.1 Camelus ferus | reverse complement strand
ATTAAGTAAGCCTTGTATGTATCTTTTTGCTATTGTGGATCGACTCCTATTGGGGAGAGTGCAGAAATCTCAGCTAGATTTCTGATAACTAAAAGCCCACAATTAGAACTTCATTCCTTTTGGCTTAAATTGATACAAGAATCCTTGAAGTGATAATAAATTAAGCTTTATGAACCATGTACACCTTAGTATGAATGAGTTTATCAACTCCTTTCCAGAAAACAAATTTTGAGAGAAGGAAAGATAAAGGAAATACCAAGGTCATTGTGTGCCTGAGGAACATTTGAAGAAATGTCAAAAGGGAAACTATCAAGAAAGAGGGGACAAAGATAACCATCCCACAGTAAAAAAGCTGGAAATACTCAGATGTCCAACATGAAAAAAAATGTAACTGTATTATGGAACTGCCGTGCAACTACACATTATGCAGACTATCTAAAGGAAGTTTATGAAATTTCTAATAGCATGGGATAGCACGTGTCATAATATGAGGGAAAATGAGATTAAAATCGTATATATATGTGGTCACAACTATGTAAACAAACATATGAAACAAAGCCATGCACTTATAAAAACGTCTAGAAGGAATACATAAAATTTAACAGTGGTCATCTTGGGTGATAATACCATGTTTGAATCTTTTTGCTTTCTATCTTTCGTAGTTTCAACAGTGTTTACCATAAGCATACCCACACCCATTACAGTTGTGGATAGGGCTGTATTTAAGAAACAGGCCCTCAAGGGAGAGAAAAGTGGAAGAACCTAAGACAAATTTTGTACATCACAATTTTTTGAGGTGTAATAAACAGACCTGGGTTTTGGGAGTAGGATATTTAGATTTAAATCCTAGCACCACCACTTACCTGCTGGGTGACCTTGGGCAAGTTGCTTAAATTTTTTTGTCTCAGTTTCTACATCTGTAAAATGGGGACATTAATATATTTATCTCATAAAGGTATTGTAAGAATTGAATACAAGAATGTATGTGCATGGCACACAACAAGTGTCATTATGAGTTTTACTTGGGCAGGCATCTGCTTATTTCCCTTCTTACTTCCTCTCTCTCTCTTGTCCTGCCTTCTCCTCTTCTAAACACACCCTGAGCCACCTCACACCCACAAGAACCCTTCTCTATTGATCAATAGTTTTTGCCCTTTAGAATTGCAATCAGTGGACCCTAAATCTATTGCACTTTCACACATAAAGCTCATACAGTACATATTCATTTTATGCTTATTTAAATTATGCAAGTTTAAAAGTGCAATATAAAAATATGAATAAAGTCTAAATATATACACTTATTTTGAAATAATTAAAATCTAAATTAAAGACAGAAGTCAGGAGTCTCAAAAGTTCAAAGCAGGTGGGCAAAGTGAATTATAAACTGTGTTTATGCTATTGCTACATGGCAGTTCCATTTTAACTGGTAACGAAAGATAATCAATAAGCAAACACTTATAGTGCACTTAACATTTGCCAGACACCTTTGTAATTACTTTATACATAGTTACTCCTTTGGTCCTCATAGCAACTTAATGAAGTAAGGACTATTGTTACTTCATGGGGCTGTTGGAGGAATCAAATGAGATATTACATATTATCATTGTCTTCATTTTACAGCTGAGGAATCTGAGGCAAAAAAGAGGTTAAGTAATTTGCTTAAATTCCCTCCATTAGTTAGAGAAGGATCAAGGATTGAACTAGTTGGTCAGGCTCGAGCTAAATGCACAGACTCTACATTAAACCACTACCTCTTATATGAAGAACAAATAGAATTGTTATGGGAAAATTCTTCTTGAGTTATGTGAATTTTACTTTATGCAAGATCTTCAAGAATCTGTCTGTCCACATCTAGGTGACACTATGGTGACTTATAGTGCTGTGCTCAAGTAGAAACTGCATACATTTTATGGGGCAGTGGTTGAACTCTCGAATTCTCTCAACATTGCTGCTACTGAAACTTAATAATTCTATATGATTTCTCTGCCTAAGACTAAAAATGTATGTTTAGGAAGCATCACTTTAGGGAGAAGGGGAGATTGGAGATCCCTAGTGCTTAAGTTCTATTCTTTTTTACTTTCTTAGCCTGTGATAGTCATGGACACAAATGATCATAAACTGGACAAGAATTAAGAGGCATTTCCCTTATAAACTTTGTCTGAGGGGATCTTGACCACTTAGCTCCTGGAACAAAAACATCACTCTCCTGGGATAAGACCTTAAAGCCAAGCAGAGAGAATTGCTAGGATTTTACCCCCTCCAGTAGATGTTAACATCTCCCATTTGCCAGGTCCCTCAAATTCCTTCATTCTGTTGAAATACACCTTTGTCCAGTTTTTACTAGGTTACATTTTGCCAGTGTGCTTGCTTGCTTGCTTTTTCCTTCTTTCCTTCCCTTCCTTCCTTCTTTTCCTCTTTCTTTCTTCTTTTCTTTTCCTTTATTTTCTTTTTTTCTCCTTCCTTCCTTTCTTTCCTTCTTTCCATCCTTCCTTCCCTCCTTCCTTCCTTCCTTTCAATTGTTAACTCATGGACTCTCTTGTTAGTTACTAAAGAAAGGAGACTTTGACTTTGCCACACAAAGTTAAACCAGCAGGTAACAGCCTGGCCTTATATATTAATTAGGATAGAAATGAAAAAGGGCATTTAGAATCAAAAAGTAAGGCATCAGCTTCTGAGCATTTCCTAAAATAGTATGCTGGTTGCATTCTACCATCATAAACATGTGCAGTTGGATGCTTTGTCCTCATGGTGTGGTAATGGGGAGAAAGAGGTCATGGGTACCAGAGTCTCCTTTAGCATCTACAGCTGTGCAGCCGTTCATGACCGATAGATGTTATAACAGATGATGTCAGCATATTTAGATACCCTTTTTAGCAGTCTTCTCTTTATCTTCCAATCTTGATTCAGATTTCTCTTAAAATTATAAATTCCAAAGAGTAAAAGACCATACGCCATTAAATCTTCACAATAATTCTCCAAGCAATATTTTATAAAGGTGATTTTGCTGAAGAGACATGTTAGTTAAATATCCTTGAACTCTTGGGTTCAACAGAACTTTGTCCCATAGGCTTTATTGGTGACTCTGAGAAACTGAAGAACAATTTCATTTCATTTTAGATTACAAAAAAAAAAAAGTTGTCTGCTTCACAGAAGCTGTATGTTCTTGAACAAGTCATTTAATCTCCTGAACCTCAATGTTCACATCTGAATATATCGTTTAAAGTAATAAATGCAAATGGTCAATACATATTTGAAACATGAAAAAAATTTCAATCTCACTAGTACTTAAAGAAGTGAAAATTTAAACCAAGATTCGTTTACTGGCTGAACAAAGATATTTTAACATAAACATAAAATATTTTAAATTTATAATTTTAACATTGTAAATTATAACTTAGAGGTGGTATGGAGAAATGGGCAGTGTCACACACTGCTGGTGGACCTAGAAAATGCTATGACTTTTCTAAGGATCATTAGGCAATTTGTAACACCTTCCATCACAAGTGTTTGTATTCTTAAACTCAACCATTCTACCTCTGGAAATTTATACCAAAAGAAACTAAAGGGCTGTTCATCCCAACTGAGCTGGAAACAACTTAACTGTCTAGTAAAGTGGATTCGCTAAAGATTGACTCAGTATGTAAAATTCACTGGACTGTGGAACATAAAATGGGTGTATAATATCTCTTTGAGTCCCTGCTTTCACTTCTTTTGTGTATATACTTGGAAGCAGAATTACTGGATCAGATGGTAATTCTATGTTTAATATTTTGAGGAACTGCCATGTGTTTTACATTGGCTGCACCATTTTGCATTCCAATCAGCAATGCACAAGGGTTCCAATTTCTCCACATCCTCACCAATACTTGTTGTTTTAATATTAGGTATTCTAATGGGTGTGAATCAGTTTAAATTTAAGATTACAGAGTTTTGGTTAAACTTCTTTGATTTTACTCATATTGATTTTCTCTTTAGTTTGAAAAAAATCATTCTTCAAGACATTTATTGAAGTATATATTTCCTAATCCTGTAATGTATATATAGTTTTTTTTTAAGTATCAATATTACTTTTAATAATTAGACCACTGAATGCAGTTTAAGATTTCTTTGTGGTTCTTTTATCACCAGGATATATACCACAAGGGATATATGGTCAAATTTCTGTGCTTAAAGTCACTTGACAAACATAATTAAACAGAGACAGAGTCTTAGATACAGAGAACAAACAGGTGGTTGGTTGCCTGGGATGGGGGAGGGTGGATGAGAGAAATAGGTGAGGGAGATTAAGAGTACAAACTTTCAGTTATAAAATAAATGAGTCACAGGTATGAAATGTACAGTGTGGGGAATATATTCAGTAATTATGTAATCTCTTTGGTGACAGATGACAACTATACTTATCATGGTAGTCATTTTGAAATGTATAGAAATTTGAATCACTATGCAGTACCAGGAACTAACCTAGTGTTGCAGGTCAATCGTACTTCAAAAACAAACAAACAAACAAACTCACACAAAAGGAGAATCGATTTGTGGTTACCAGGGGTGGGGGGAGAAGGAATTGGATGAAGGTAATGAAAGCTACAAACTTCTAGTTATAAGATAAGTAAGTCCTAGGGATGTAATATAATTAACACTGCTGTATGTTATATGTAAAGGTTGTTAAAGAATAAATTCTAAGAATTCTCAGCATAAGGAAAAAATTTTTTTCAATTTCTTTAATGTCATGTCTGTATGAGATGATGGATGTTCACTAAACTTATTATAGTAATAATTTCATGATATATGTAAGTCAAATCATGATGCTGTACACCTTATACAGTGCTGTATACCAATTATTATCTCAGTAAAACTAAAAGAAAAAAAAAAAGAAAAACACAAAACAAATGACAAACCGACTAGGTAATACAAGGATTCAAAGTAGAATTCCAAGGAAAATGACCTAAGAGTCAAAAATGATAAAGCAGCACAACATTGTGATTGCACTAAATGCCACTGAACTGTATGTACACTTAAAGATGGTTAACTGTGTGTTATGTGAATTCTACCTGAATACAAAACTTGAAAGATGGCACTCAAAATAATTATTTTCCTTCTGTGGTTATGCCATCAATCTGATAATGCAATTAAGATCATAGGTTTCCATTTGTTTTCAAATTTTAGAAATTTGTTTTTAAAAAATGAACTATTTTTAAAGTACGTAAAATATTACATAGTTCAGTCAAAACTATAAAACAGCACAGTCAGAGAATTCTCATTTTAATCTCCATCTCCTCTCTTCATTTACTCCCCTCCCTCCCACCATATTTAATAATTAGCAGATATCTCTTACTATTTGGTTTATCCTTCAGTTGCTTCTTTTTAGGAAACAGAAACAAATATTTATAGTCATATTCTCCTTCCCTTTATTACACAAAAGTGACATTTTACAAGCCTTGTTCTTTGCCTTGCTTTTTTTTCATTTATCCTGGTGCTAGCTCAATGTTACCATACAGAGATCTTCCTCATTCCTTTTTCTATTCAATACTTCTTTGTGTTGTTCTTATTATAAAGAAATCTTCCTCATTCCTTTGAACTGCTATGGAATACTAGACTGTGTGTATAAACCCATGGTTTATTTAACAAGCTCCCTACTGATAGACATTTGGTTTGTTTACAGTATTTTGCTATTAGAAATAATACCACAGGGATAGCATTGACCTCACTCAGTAGTATGTTTCTAAATGTTTACCAATAAGCTCTTCAGGGGAAAAAAAAAAGCTCTGATTTTTTAACATTTGCTGAATTCCATGGTGAAATATTTCCACCATGGCCAATTTTAAGCTGCCAACATGAAATCACAGAATGTGATGTTCTTAGAAAGAGACACATAGTAATACACCATTATGAGTGTTGCTACCCTATGGACAGAACATACATAAATAAATTCAAGGGCATAAATAATAGTAAAAGGCTATAAAATAAATTATTTGAGCATTTATTACCTTTGTTTTTTGATATAATTTATTTAGTTTCACATTTGTATAATTTTATTTTTAAAAATGAAATTGTTTCACAACCAGCTCATAGATATTCCTGAGGATTAAACAGTCAGCTCTTGTGAGCTGGCACAAGATTGAATGTACACTTTGTTCTAATACTTGAACAGAAAGTTCTATCTGCCTAAGCTAGCTAGTACTAGGATCATCTACATATTATGCTGGTGGTGCTGGTGGTGGTGATGGTGGTGCTGCTTCTGCTGGGGTAGTAATGGTGGTGATGGTGAGATACAGGCAATTTCCAAGGGCCATCCCGACTTGAGTGCTCCTTGCCAAAATAACTGAGGCCTCTGTTGCAGGATTTCCCCCTCGTCCCCATTCCTGCTTACCTCACACCTCATAGATGTTGTTTCCAAGAACATTCTCTGATAAACTTACTTGCATACAAATTTGAAGGTGCCAGAGTGTGTTTCCAGACCTATGATAGAGTTGTCAAATTTTCTAAAACTTTAATTTTGACCATTAGTGGGCATGTAATGGTATATCACTGTAGCTTTAATTTTCATTTCCCCAATGACTAATGAGAATGAGCACCTTTTCATATATTAATGGGCATTTGGAAATCTCTTTTGTGAAGTGTCTGTTCAAGTCTTTGCTCACTTTTCTGTTAGGTTGTCCATTTTATTTTTTCTTACTATGAGCCATTGATGAATAGATGTATTTCAAATATCTTTTCTCATTGTGGCTTGCCTTTTTACTCTCTTAATGATTTCTTCTGATTTCCTGAATTTTAAAATTTTAACATAGTTCACTCTATCAAACTTTTTGTTAAATTTGGTGTATTTAGGATTTTGTTTAAGAAATGGTTGTATACCCCAGGGGCATGAAGATATTATATATGATGTTCTTGGGGCATATTGTTTTATTTCTCTCGTTTGATCTAAAATCCATCTGGAATTCATTACTCTGTTGTGGGATAGAGGTCAAGATCCATTTTCTGTACATGGGTAGCCAGTTAATCCAGGAGCATTCATTGAAAAGATCATCCTTTCTGCACTGCACTGCAGTGTCACTTTTGTATGTGTACATGTACATGTGTGGACCTCTTTCTGGACTTCCTATTTAGTTCTGCTGATCTATTTGTCTGTCTTTCCACCAATCCCCAATCTGTTCTAATTATTGTAGCTTTATAGTGAGCTTGGATATTTGATCTTGTAAGTCCTCTTTTAGTTCTTTAAGATTATCTTGCCTATTAATGATCCTTTGGATTTCCTTATAAAGTTTAGACAGTTTGTGAATGTACAAAGAAAAAATTGGGGGATTTTCTTTTTAATCTTTAGATCAGTGTGGAGAAGAACTGGCATCTTTACAATATACTAGGTTCTTGGATTTTTAATCTTTTAATACATGAACTTGGTATATTCCTTCATTTACTTATGTCTTCATTAGTTTTTCTAAATAATATTTTATAGTTTTCTGTGTAGAAGTCTTGGGCATCTTTCACTAGGTTTTTACTATTTGTAAATTGTACCTTTTTAAAAATTCTATTTTCCAGTTGTTTGTAAATGATATCTAAAACATGATCGCTTTTGTTGTATTAATCTTCTTTCCAGCAATCTTCCTAAATTCATTTGATTCTAATAATTATATTATTTTTGATTCTCCATATATACAAACATGTTATCTGTAAATAATAACAATTTTGTCCTTTCGTTTCCTCGCCTTCTCTTTCTTGTATTGGGTAGAACATTGAACAGATGTAGTGATAACAGATCCATGCCTTCTTCACACGCTTGGTAGAAAAGCTTTCACTATTTCACCTTAAATAAGATGTAGAGCTATTCTTTATAAGATTATGAGAGTTCCTTTTAGTTACCTAAGTGTTTTCTTAGTAAATGGGTGTTGAATTATATCAAATGCTTTTTTTTTCACATCTGTAGAGATAATTGTATGATTTTGTCCTCTTTTCCTGTCAATGTGGTGAATTATGGTAATTAGATTTTAAATATTAATACTTGCATTCTTGGAATAAGCCCAACTTGGTCATGATGTGTTATCCTTTTTATGTTTTTTTTGTGTTAAATTTGCTAATTAAAAAAATTCATTTTGCTTCTATGTTCAATAGCCATACAAGCATATTATTTTACTTTCTTATAATGCCCTTGTCAGGTTTTGGTATAAAGGTTTTACAGGCTTCAGGACTTGGCTAAGAAGTATGCATTCTTTTTCCTTCCCAGGAAGAATTTATTTAAGATTTGTTCCTTTTTTTCCCCCTCATTATGTCTTTGGACGAATTCACTAGATATCTGTTTTGTTATTTTCTGGCTCAGTTCTGCTGAATTCATAAAACATTCTGAATGATTTTAACATTTGAAATGTCTTTAGGCCTACTATATAGTCAACTTTAGTAAATGTTCCCTATGTCTTGAAAATTAAAAATATTCTGCCATTGTTTGGTTCTGTGTTTTACATATGCTAATTATATTAAGTTTGTTAATCAGGTTATCCAGATCTTCTATATATTTACTAATTTTTTTCCTTGATTACTCTTTAAGTTACTAAGATGTGTAAGTTAAAAATCTCCTATTGTAACTATGGATTTATCTATTTATTCTTTTAGTGCTGTCAATTTTGCTTTACATATTTCAAATCTGTATTATTAGGCACATACAACTTTGAAATATATAATTTTGTGATATATTGACACATTTTTTATGAAATAGCACCCTTAATTTTTAGTACAAATTCCTTTATAAAAGTCTTTCCTAATTACAAGTATCATTATACCACCTTTATTTTAATTAGTGTTTTCATGAAAAAAATTTTCCATACCTTCTTTTCTTGAGAGAAGTATGTTTTATTTACAAATCACCCTTCCCCTCCACCACCAACAATATAACTGCCAAACCCAGATTGCCCAGTGCTGGTTGGGTTCTGGGTAGAATGTTGGGGTGTTCCCTGAGGCTTGCTGTGTCTAGTGGCTACGTGGTTACTTGGCAGAGCTCTATGGTGGATCAGTACTATGGAGGGCTACGATCA
>NW_022588877.1:0-9031 GCF_009834535.1 Camelus ferus | reverse complement strand
TCACTATATGCCAAAACAGGTTACTGTATATAGAAAACCCTAAAAGGTCCACACAAAAACTATAGAGCTGATCGAAGAATTCAGCAAGGGAGCAGATTACAAGATTAACGTTCAAAATCAGTGGCATTTCATTACAGTAATGATGAATCAACAGAAAAAGAAAGAAAGAACAATTCCCCTTATAATAGCACCCAAAGTAATAAAATATCTGGGAATAAATCTAACCAAGTAGGTGAAAGAATTATACAGGGAAAACTGTATACCATTGTTGAAGGAATTAAATAAGACTTAAAAAAATGGAAAGATACCCCATGCTCTTGGATTGGAAGAACAATATTGTTAAAATGGTCACACTGTCCAAGGCAATCTACAGATTTCATGCAATCCCTATCAAATTACCAAGGACATACTTCATAAAAGTAGAAGAATTCGCAATAAAATTTATATGGAAACACAAAAAACTAGAATTGCCGAAGCATTACTGAAGAGAAAGAAAGAGGCTGGAGGAATAACTCTCCCAGACTTCAGAAAATACTATAGAGCTACAGTCTTCAAGACAGCATGGTATTGGTACAAAAGCAGACCTATAGACCGTTGGAACAGAATAGAGAGCCCAGAAATGAACCCACAAACTTCTGGTCACCTAATCTTTGACAAAGGATGCAAGAATATACAATGGAACAAAGACAGTCTCTTCAGCAAATGGTTTTGGGTAAACTGGACAGCAGCATGTAAAACAATGAAGCTAGAACACTCCCTTACACCATACACAGAAAGCAACTCAAGATAGATCAAAGAATTAAACATAAGGCAAGATACAATAAATCTCCTAGAGGAAAATATAGGCAAACCACTATCTGACATACATCTGAAAAATTTTCTCCTAGAAGAAATAAAAGCAAGAATAAACAAATGGGACCTAGTGAAACTTACAAGCTTCTGCACAGCAAAGGAAGCCATAAATAAAACAAAAAGTCAACCCACTAAATGGGAAAAATGTTTTTACAAATGTAACCAACAAAGGCCTGACCTGCAGAATATATAAGCAGCTCATATGACTTAATAAGATACAACCAAACAACCCAATCCAAAAATGGACAAAAGGCCTTAACAAGCAATTCTCCAAGGAAGACATACAAATGATCAATAGGCACATGAAAAAATGCTCAATATCACTAATTATCAGAGAAATGCAAATCAAAACTACAATGAGGTATCACCTCACACTAGTCAGAATGGCCATCATACAAAAGTCCACAAATGACAAATGCTGGAGAGGCTGTGGAGAAAAGGGGACCCTCGTTCCCTGTTAGTGGGAATGCAGTTTGGTGCAGCCACTGTGGAAAACAGTATGGAGATTCCTCAAAAGACTAGGAATAGACATACCTTATGACCAGGAATACCGCTCCTGGGCATATATCCAGAAGGAACCCTACACCAGGATGGCACCTGCACCCCAATGTCCATAGCAATATTATTAGTACAAAGCCAAGACACAGAAACAGACTAAATGTCCATCAACAGATGACTGGATAAAGAAGAGGATGTATATATATACAATAGAATACTACTCAGACATAAAACACGACAACATAATGCCATTTGCAGCAACATGGATGCTCCTGGAGAATGTCATTCTAACTGAAGTAAGCAAGAAAGAGAAAGAAAAATACCATATGAGATCACTCATATGTGTAATCTAAAAAAACAAAAACTAAAACAAAAACAAAAAAAAAAACAAAAAAAAACAAACAAGCAAAAAAATGAAGCATAAATGCAAAACAGAAATAGACTCACAGACATAGAGTATAAACGTGTGGTTGCCAAGTGGGGGGTGGGAAGAGATAGACTGGGATTTAAAAATTGTAGAATAGGTAAACAAAACTATACTGTATAGCACAGGGAAATATATACAAGGTCTTATGCTAGCTCACAAAGAAAAAAATGTGACAATGAATAGATACATGCTCATATATAACTGAAAAATTGTGCTCTACACTTGAATTAGACACAACATTGTAAAATGATTTTATTATAATAAAAGAAGTGTTATAAAAATCTGATCCATGAGGATGTGGGCTGCACTCCAAAGGAACTGTACGATATTTCCATTGTAAGTGATAAAATACGGCGAATGGATTTTAAAATCATAAGTGGTGCATAATTGGAATAGACAAAGTGAGCACTGACAATGGTTCCCAGTCAGTTAGTGAAGGAAGGGCTTAAACTTGGATTACATAGTATTTATTGATATGATTCCACTAAGCAGAGTGTGAATTTAATGTAGCTTCTGTGTGGAATTTAAGAAAGAACACTAGCAGTTTGTCTGAAGCATGGCTGGAAAGGTGGCCTAGAAACACAATCAATGCCAGAATGGCCTGGGCATGATGTAGAGAGAGGAATACAAAGGGATAGTAGAGACTGGCCTTAGAGTCAATTTACATTGTGAGAACTGCTCACTCACAACGAGGGGTCCAGCGGAAGTTCCCTTTACCATAGTTGTGAGGAATGAATGTGTGAGGGTGAGTCCCAGAATCCTTGAAGAGCTCTGTGATTTTTGGTCTCTGTAGAACAGAAACCACCCTGGAGATGCAATCACTGAACTGGAGAATCTAAACACTATGGAGGGTAATTGGATCTCTTGATGCAGGGGCCAGGAGGTAGCACACAATCACCAAAGGCAAGATGTGACTGGCTTTTTGTAAACATTGAGTGAGACAGCAGCAATCAGAATAGACTGAATCACAGAGACCTGTGGCATGGACTGGCTGATCAAGGTGCTCCTAGGCATAAAACCGATGGGAAGCATACTAAATTCTTATGTGATTTTTATCCAGGTCAAATGAATAAATGTCTAACTAGAATCATTGAGCAGAGAGTCAGATCCCTGTTCAAAATCAATTCCTATACTGAACGAGTTTACAGAAACTGAAACGTTGAATAAAATGACAGCTTAGGGTCCCCTTGAGGAAGGACCCTGGTACGCTGCCAAAAATGAACGTTATTAATGTTCCCCCATCCTACCCCATAGGAGGAACTTACCACTGTGAGCATCCACTGGGGAAGAATTTAATCAGAACTTTTGGGGAGTTCTGGACACAGGCTGTGAACTGACAGTGATTCCAAGAGAGTGAAAATTTCACTGAGAACTAGAAGTCAGAGTAGGGATATATGGAGGTCAGGAGATCAGTGGAGTTTTAGCTCAAGTCTTATCTCATAGTCAGCATGGTACACCCCTCTCCTTAGTCTCGTTTCTCCAGAAAACAACATCTAATAGAATACATATATCAATGTTTAATAATTTATAACTATATCATATCACTTCTATAGGTATCTCTTTATCTAATATCAATTTGTCTGTCTCTCTATCTATCTAAATACCTAACTACATAAGTACTGATATATCTATGATCAATATATCAGTGTAAACTTAGTATAAGAAATTTGCTTACATGAATATGGAGCCTGAGAAATTCTAAGACCTGTAGTCAGCAAGCTGGAGGACAAGATCCCATCTGAGTGTGATGGCTTAGGGAAATTCAAAGCAGGACAAAGTGGAAGTTTTAGTCTGAGACCAAGTCTGTGTTTAAAGGCAAGAGGATACTGGCATCTCAGTCAAAGTTAAGCAGAAAGAACACATTTTCCCTTACTCTGCTGTTTGTCATTGTTGTTCTCTTCTGCCCTTCAGTGAGTTGGATGAGGCCCCCTGCATTGGGCACGAGTATGTACTTTACTCAGTCTAAAGATTCTAAATGGTCATCTCATCCAGAACACCCTCAAAGGCACACCTAGAATCGTGTCTAACTGCATATCTTGGTACCTCATGGACCAACCAAGTTGATCAGTTGATTACCCCTTCTAGTCCCCAAGCCCAACCTCTGGTTATCTCCCCAGTTCCAGAACACATAATTGAAACAATCTTTTTCAGCAACTGACATTGGTTCCCTGATCAGTGGAATGAAATCTATATGGGAAATGTCACATGGAAGTCACTAGAACAGCAGTTATCTAGGAGAATTTTTATCCTCTAGGAATTCTACTTTGCTGAAGGGATGGCACCAATGAGTGCCAATATCAGGGATTTGCAAGATTCAACAGTGAAAATTCTTAACACATACTTTTATCTCCCCTGTTTTGTCTGTGCCAAGGACAGGTGGGTCCTGGCAGCTGACAGTGGGCTATCATAATGTTAGACAGATGGCGACTCCAACTGCAGCTATTATTCCACATATGGTTTCATTACTTTTGCAGAGCAACACATCCCCTGGTACCTGACATGCAGCTATCAATTTGGGAAACACATATTCCCCTCTATGCATGATAGTAAAGATCGCCAGAATCAGTCAGCTTTTATCTGGCAAAGCCAGCAGTATATGCTTACTTGCTAGCTATCCTAGCTCAAGGTATCTACCCCTGCTCTATCATGAGTCGGGACCTTGACCACATTTCCTTCCTGCAAGACATCCCATTGGTGACATTGTGCTGACTTAATCTAACAAGTGAGAAACAGCATCAGCTCTAGAGTTGTTGTTGGTGAGTCTGTTCATTGCAGAAGGTGGGAAATATAGCTGCTAAAACTTTAGGGGCTTTCTACCTCAGCACATTTCAAAGGGCACATGGAGTGGGGTACTATCTTAGGGGGAAGTATGGGCTGCATATTTGAGGGCCATTAGAAAACAATGAAACACAGAGAGGTATATCCAAGGAGTTGTCCGTGCAACATAAAGGGCATAAAGACTGAAACTCTTAGCTCAATTACATCATGCTTAAAGGGCCACGATGTTAAACAACATATTGGCTTCTAAAGGAGAGGTCTGTGCCCATATTAGCATGTTTTGCTGTATGTGGATAAATGACACTCACAAAGCTTTCCACAATGTCAGATATATGCACCAAGGGGTTTATGATGTTATTGTATTGATTAAAGACGTTGAAGAAATAAAAATCTTTCCCTCTTCTCATCTATCTTTCTGATTTCTCCACTACCTGGGCAGACAGGCTGTGCTGTGAATATTCTTCATGTTCATTGGGACTGTTAGCTGGAAAGCCTGCAGATACCAACTCAAATTTCTAATGTATTTGCTTGTTTTTTGTATCTTCCAAGTGAGTGGATTTTAGCCATTTAGACAGAGCCTGCGTGCTTTGCAGACAGAGCCCACGAGACTGCACATTACTTCTGCCAGTCATAGATTATGAGACAATTTCTGAGGCTATGGAACACTGCATACTGTTCCTGCTTTTTTTTTTTTTTTCTTTTTCCAGAGTTGAACCCAGAGACTGCCCATATTCCTGCTTGAGGGATGATAATTTAGACACATAACAACCCTCAAGTATTCCCTTGTCACTGGCAGATCCCTTGTTCTATTTCATTACTTGATAGTATAGAAATTCTCCCATCCCAGTGAAAAACTGCCAGTAGGTCACCTTGATGAAAAGCTTGTTGTGTACAACTGCCAAATTTTGGTCATGTTTCTGCCTTTAGTAACCCACAAAATTCGTGGACTCACTAACTAGCCATAGAGGTGGGATGCCAGGATTGGTGTTTACCTGACCGGTGAGGAAACAAGCTTTTCTTTGTTAACAATGGCTGCCGCAATTCATATCCCTCAGCAAAAGACGAGGGCTGAGGTGTTTGCTACCCATAGCCAACACCTGTAATTTTATTTCTCCCTCACTCCTCCTCCTCCTTCTTTGCTTTGCTTTGTTGCCACCGTGGTTGCTGCTGTTGTTGCTACTAGATGTCTTAGTGTTCTGTAGCACTATCTCTGGGTTTAATGTTAATTTCTCTTATGATTCATGATGTTGAGTGTGTTTTATATATTGTGACCATTTTTATAAATTTTTCAGAAAGAAAAGATCTGCTCAAGTCATTTACCCATGAAAATATTTTATAACAGATTTAGTTTTACAGGAAGATGAAAAGAAAGTGTTGCCAAAAGATCAGCCCTAGCCCTAGTGTGCCAAGTTACTCAGAGGCTAGGTCTTGGACCTTAGAGGAAAAGAGGCAGCTTTATTGCTTTGCCACACAAGGAGGACGTACAGCAGGCTAATGCCTTGAAAACTGTGAGCCTGTCTTAGGGTTGGGGCTTAGTGATTATATAGTGAACAAATTGGGGAAAAGGGGATATCAAGTAAGAAGAGTCTCAGGTAAATCTTCCTCCATTATCTTGGCATGTTCATCTGTTGACATTGGTCTGTCTGGTGATCTGGAGGGTTATTAGCCCATGATCTTCTCTTGTCTGATCAGACTCATCAGGCACCAGGAGGAACTTCAGCGGTTCTGGTCATTCTCCTGAGATTATCATCTTGTGACTCCTTTCTTGGGGGAATGTCTCAAAATTACAAACGTGATTGTAAATTGCAATTTCCAGATTAAGGTCAAACAAGCAGGGAAATCAATAGTTCTGACTCCAACAATGGGCCTGGTTCTGGGAGAAGTGACCAGTCAGTCAGAGTTGCAGACCTCTTTAAGACCCAGAATTACTGAGCCTAAGGATAGCCATTTTATATTTCTCCTTCAGAAATACAGAGAGTTCTATATTGAATGTGCATACGTCTTTTCCCCTCACACAAATTCACCTATTTTATATAACAACTTGCATTAATGCAGTTCATTTGTTTAATTGATGAACAAACTGTGGTACATTAATATCAACTAGCATTCATAGTTTTAGTTCTGCTTCACTCCTTGTTTTGTTGTCTAGTGTGGATTTTGAAAACAAAGCATAATGCTATGATTCAATGTTACAGTATCACACAGAAAAATGTCTACTGCCCTAAAACATTGACTTTGCTTCAAGCATTCTAATCCCCCATTTGCATCATCAGATGATAGCCACTAATCTTTTAGCTTTTCTCTATAGCTTTGCCTTTTCCAAACATCAAACACCTGAAACAATACACTAAATAGCCTTTCCTTGCTGGCCAACCCTAAAGATGGGCAAATTAATTAAAGTCCATTGCCACAGGTATTAAGGACAGTATTTGTGAAAACTCATGTTCCAGTTTCCCACAAAAGCGCAATACCTCTGATTATAGACCTTTAAAATCTCTGACGTAGAGCAAATGATACCGGGATGGAATTCTCTCAGCTCTTCCAAGACAAGTTCTCAGAAGCAAGATTCCTAATTACGAAAGTCTACTGAGAGCTAGCATGTTCAGATATTTGTGCTTAGGCACTTTGCCCCTCAGGTTTTTAACCTGAGAGCTTGCTACCAGACAGGCCCAGCAACTTGCACCAGATGTCACTGTAATCTGAAACAGCAGGAGCCTGTGGATCTCTCCCTGTAAAAATCCTCTCCAGGGCCATTTCTTGTTTGTTAAAAAATCAAATGGCTTTGGGTATTCAGACTGCCTCCCAGTGGAGACCTGTGCAGTAATTCACACTGAATGGTGTACTTTGATTTGAGATATAGGTGGTTTTATCCCATCATCCCTCCAAGATGTAAGCAGCCAGGTTCATGTGTTAGGTGACTCCAATGCCCACGCTCTTGAAGTCATGTTGAGAATCTCAAATTGGCTCTTTGATATGATTCCTTGGCTTCCACAGCATCCAAGATCCATTTTCTCAGGGATATGTCAGGTCCTCTTCTCCCTGCTCTAGGACTATATTTATTTTTTTGTCTTATACATTGTTCTATTCATCTTTTGTGTAAAAGGGCCAAAAGTACTTTTCTAAAAGCCCCCCACAATAAGTATTGTCTTGTTCATTCCTTCCATTAGAAGAATACCCTGATGATACCTCAATTCTCCAGGATACTGACAGAGGAGATTGATGCCATCCCCCTCTTCCAAACAAATGGAAGTAATGAACTGCCAGTGGGGATTTGAAGAGAAGAAATCTAATAAGTGCATATGTCCAGAAGGAGCCCTACTTCAAAAAGACACCTGCACCCCAAGGTACATAGCAGAAATATTTCCAAAAGCCAAGACATGGAAACAGCTTAAATTTCCATCAACAGATGACTGGATAAGGAGGATGTGTTACATTTATACAATGGAATACTATTCAGGCTTTAAAACTTACAATACAAACCATTTGCAGCAACATGGTTATCCCCGGAGAATCTCATTCTAAGTGAAGAAAGACGAAAACAGAAAGAGAAGTGCCATATGAGATTGCTCATATGTGGAATCTAAGGGAAAAAGAAAAAAAAATACAAAACAGAATCAGACTCATAGTCACAGAATACAAGCTTGTTGTTGCCCAAGGCATTGGGGTTGTGAAGGGACAGACAGAGATTTCAAAATTTGTATAAAGTGACATGCATATGCAGAATACTTTAAAAAGTTTATACTGTATAGCACAGGAAACTATATACAAGATCTTGTGGTAACTCACAGAGGAGGAAAATGTGACAACAAATATACGTATGTTCATGTGTAAATGAACACTTGTGCTCTACAATGGAATTTGCACAAGATTGTAAAATTAATCTAACTCAATAATAAAACAACAAAAAAAAGTTAGAAAAAGAAAGTAAAGAATCCTAAAAATATGGCTACTAAATTGTTCAGGTCTTTACATGTAGCTAAACTGTACTTTTGACTAATGAACTTTCCCCACATTTGGTTAGCTGGAAATATCATATTATCCTTAATATTTGAATAATAGTTTAAAATAATTGGTTAGCAGTTTTGGTTTCTTTGTTGTTTGTTTATCTTTAACATTTTGAATATATTATCTCATTTCCCTCTGAACTGAGCAGTTTCCCCTTCGAATCTACTGATTAGTTTAAGGATGGTCCAAGGTAGGTGATGAATTATTTCTGTGTGTTGCTTTAAGGATTCTCTTTTAGTATTTGTTTTTAGAAAAATTGATTATAATGTGCCTCAGTGTGGTACTCTGGAATATTTGTAGTTGTTTGATCTTAAATCTGCATGTCCATTTGTTTTTCTCAGATTTGAGGAGATTTTGTCACTTGGTCTTCAGATACGGGGTCTGCCCCTTTTCTCTCACTTAGTCTTGGAACTCTACAATCTGTAGAATACACTGTTGGGTAGTGTTCGTTAAGTCACAGGGGACTTTTTG
>NW_022588876.1:0-9060 GCF_009834535.1 Camelus ferus | reverse complement strand
GGAGTTTGCAACTGAAAAGAAACTTTGTGTTCCCAACAAGCTTTGAGAAGGACGGCTTTCACCACAACATATCTCTCAGAACTGAGCATTTCGAGAGAGTTCGTTCATCTAGCACAAATGGAATCGGGTTGCAGGGAAACTTTTACTCTGGTTTCTCCGTCTCTGTTCCTTGTGCCGGTTGAAGTTCCTGCATTACACTGTAAAACAGATTTGGAGCTAGTCCACACCCAGATATATGATGTTGTTTGCAAGAAAAGAAACTTTGTGTTCCCAACAAACTTTGTGAAGGACGGCTTTCACACACACATTATCTCTCAGAACTGAGCATGTGGAGATACGTTCGTTCATCTAGCATCAGGGAACCGGTTTGCAGGAGAAACTTTTACTCTGGTTTCTCAGTCTGTTTCCTAGTGCCGGTTTGAAGTTCCTGCAGTTTTCACTGTAAACCGAGTTGGAGATAGTACCTCCCAAAATATATGTATGGAGAGAGTTTGCAAGTGAAAAGAAATTTGTGTTCCCCAACAAGCATGTTGAAGGACGGCTTTCACACACTTATGTCTCAGAAACGATCATGTTTGAGGAAGTTCGTTGATCTAGCACAAATGGAACGGGTGCAGGAAAACTTTTACTCTGGTTTTCTCAGTCTGTTTTCCTAGTGCCGGTTTGAAGTTCCTGCAGTTTTCATTGTAAAACCGAATTTTAGCTAGTACCCCCAATCCCATATATGTTGGATAGGAGTTTGCAAATGAAATAAACTTTGTGTTCCCAACAAGCTAGGTGAAGGACGGCTTTCACAGACACTTATCTCTCAGAACTGAGCATGTGGAGAGACGATCGTTCATCTAGCACCAAGGGAACGGTTTGCAGGTGAAACTTTTACTCTGTTTCTCAGTTCTGTCTGTCGTAGTGCCGTTTTGAAGTTCCTGCAGTTGTCACTGGTAAAACAGATTTGGGCTAGTACCTCCCCATAGATATGTATGGATTGGAGTTTGGCAAACTGAAAGAATCATTGTGTTCCAACAAGCTAGGTGAAGGACGGCTTTCACAGACACTTATCTCTCAGAACTGAGCATGTGGAGAGACGATCGTTCATCTAGCACCAAGGGAACGGTTTGCAGGTGAAACTTTTACTCTGTGTTCTCAGTCGTTTCCTAGTGCCGGACTGAAATTCCTGCAGATTTCACTGTAAAACCGATTTGGTGCTTGTACCTCCCCATATATATGTATGGATTGGAGTTGGCAACTGAAAATACTGTGTGTTCCCAACAAACTACGTGAAGGACGGGTTACACACATACTATCTCAGAGAACTGAGCATGTGGAGAGACGTTCGTTCATCTAGCACAAAGGGAACTGGTTGCAGGAGAAATATTTCCTGTGGTTTCTCAGTCTGTTTCTTAGTGCCGATATGAAGTTCCTGCAGTTTTCACTCTAAAACCTAGACGGAGCTTGTACTACACCATATATGTATGGATTGGATTTTGCAACTGAAAAGATTATTTGTGTTCCAAACAAGCTTGGTGAAGGACGGCTTTCACACACACTTATCTCTCAGAACTGAGCATGTGGAGAGACGTTCATTCATCTAGCACCAAGGGAACGGGTTGCATGAGAAACTTTTACTCTGGTTTCTCAGTCTGTTCCTAGTGCCGTTTGAAGTTCCTGCAGTTTTTCACTGTAAAACCGAGTTGAGCTAGTACCTCCCCAAATATATGAATGGTGTGGAGTTTGCAAGTGAAAAGAATCTTTGTGTTCCCAACAGCTTGTGAAGGATGGCTTTTCAGACACACTTATCTCTCAGAACTGAGCATGTGGAGAGACGTTCGTTCATCTAGCACCAAGGGAACGGGTTGCAGGAGAAACGTTTACTCTGGTTTCTCAGTCCTGTTTCCTAGTGCCGGTATGAAGTTCCTGCAGTTTTTCACTGTAAAATCGAGTTGGAGCTAGTACCTCCCTATATATATGTATGGAGAGGAGTTTGCAACTGAAAAGAAACTTTGTGTTCCCAAAAAGCTAGGTGAAGTAAGGCTTTTCACACACAATTCTCTCTCAGAACTGAGCAGGTGAGAGACGTTCGTTCACCTTCATCAAGGAACGGTTTGCAGGAGAAACTTTTACTCTGGTTTCTCACTCTGATTCCTAATGCCGGTTTGAAGTTCCTGTAGTTTTCACTCTAAAACCGAGTTGGAGCTAGTACCCCCACTACATCCCCATACATGTGGGAGTGGAGTTTGCAACTGACAATAATCATTGTGTTCCCAACAAGAAATGGAAGGACGTCTTTCACACACACTTATCTCTCAGAACTGAGCATGTGGCGAGACGTTCGTTCATCTAGCACCAAGGGAACGGGTTGCAGGAGAAACTTTTACTCTTATTTCAGACTGTTTCCTAGAGCCGGTTTTGAAGTTCCTGCAGTTTTCACTGTAAAACCGAGTTGGAGCTATACCCCCCATATATATGTATGGAGAGGAGTTTGCAACTGAAAGAAACTTTGTGTTCCCAATTAGCGAGTTGAAGGAAGGCTTTCACTCACACTTATCTCTCAGAACTGAACATGTGCAGAGACGTTCGTTCACCTAGCAACATTGGAACGGTTTGCAGGAGAAACTTTTACTCTGGTTTCTCAGTCTGATTCTAGTACCGGTTTGAAGTTTCCTGCCGTTTTCACTGTAAAACCGAGTTGGAGATAGAACCTCCCCATACATAGTATGGAGTGGAGTTTCCAACTGAAAATAATCATTGTGTTCCCAACAAGCAATTGAAGGACGGCTTTCACATACACTTATATCTCAGAAATGAGCATGTGGAGATACTTTCGTTCAAATAGCCAGAAAGAACGAGTTGCAGGAGAAACTTTTACTCTGGTTTCTCAGTCTGTTCCTAGTGCCGGTTTGAAGTTCCTGCAGTTTCACTGTAAAACCCAGTTGGAGATAGTTTCTCCCCATATATATGTATGGAATGTTGTTTGCAGTGAAAAGAAACTTTGTGTTCCCAACAAACTTGGTGAAGGTCGGCGCTTTCACACACACTTATCTCTCAGAACTGAACATGTGGAGATACGTTCGTTCATCTAGCATATAGGGAACGGTTGCAGGAGAAATTTTACTCTGGTTTCTCAGTCTGTTCCTAGTGCCGGTTTGAAGTTCCTGCAGTTTTCATTGTAAAACCGAATTTTAGCTAGTACCCCCAATATATATGTATGGAGAGGAGTTTGCAACTGAAAGAAACATTTTCCCAACAAGCTTTGAGAAGGACGGCTTTCACACACCACATATCTCTCAAGAACTGAGCATTTCGAGAGACGTTCGTTCATCTAGCACAAATGGAACGGATTGCAGGAGAAACTTTTACTCTGGTTTCTCAGTCTCTTCCTTGTGCCGGTTGAAGTTCCTGCATTACACTGTAAAACAGATTTGGAGCTAGTACTACCCCATATATATGTATGGAATGTTGTTTGCAAGTGAAAAGAAACTTTGTGTTCCCAACAAACTTGTGAAGGACGGCTTTCACACACACTTATCTCTCAGAACTGAGCATGTGGAGATACGTTCGTTCATCTAGCATCAAGGAACCAGTTGCAGGAAGAAACTTTTACTCTGGTTTCTCAGTCTGTTTCCTAGTGCCGGTTTGAAGTTCCTGCAGTTTCACTGTAAAACCGAGTGGAGATAGTACCTCCCAAAAAATATATGTATGGATGGAGTTTGCAAGTGAAAGAAAATTTGTGTTCCCAACAAGCATGTTGAAGGATGGCTTTCACACACAATTTGTCTCAGAAACGATCATGTGGAGAGAAGTTCGTTGATCTAGCACAAATGGAACGGTTTGCAGGAGAAACTTTTACTCTGGTTTCTCAGTCTGTTTCCTAGTGCCGGTTTGAAGTTCCTGCAGTTTCATTGTAAAACCGAATTTTAGCTAGTACCTCCCAATATATATGTATGGATAGGAGTTTGCAATGAAAAAAACTTTGTGTCCCAACAAGCTAGGTGAAGGACGGCTTTCACAGACACTTATCTCTCAGAACTGAGCATGTGGAGAGACGATCGTTCATCTAGCACCAAGGGAACGGTTTGCAGGTGAAACTTTTACTCTGGTTTCTCAGTCTGTTTCGTAGTGCCGTTTGAAGTTCCTGCAGTTGTCACTGTAAAACAGATTTGGAGCTAGTACCTCCCCATATATATGTATGGATTGGAGTTTGCTACTGAAAAGAAACATTGTGTTTCCAAGCAAGCTAGGTGAAGGACGGCTTTCACAGACACTTATCTCTCAGAACTGAGCATGTGGAGAGACGATCGTTCATCTAGCCAAGGGAACGGTTTGCAGGTGAAACTTTTACTCGTGTTCTCAGTCTGTTTCCTAGTGCCGGACTGAAATTCCTGCAGATTTCACTGTAAAACCGATTTGGTGCTTGTACCTCCCCATATATATGTATGGATTGGAGTTGGCAACTGAAAAGATACTGTGTTCCAACAAACTACGTGAAGGACGGTTACTACTTATCTCAGAGAACTGAGCATGTGGAGAGACGTTCGTTCATCTAGCACAAGGGAACTGGTTGCAGGAGAAATTTCCTGTGGTTTCTCAGTCTGTTTCTTAGTGCCGATATGAAGTTCCTGCAGTTTTCACTCTAAAACCTAGACGGAGCTTGTACTACACCATATATATGTATGGATTGGATTTTGCAACTGAAAAGATTATTTGTGTTCCAAACAAGCTTGGTGAAGGACGGCTTTCACACCACTTATCTCTCAGAACTGAGCATGTGGAGAGACGTTCATTCATCTAGCACCAAGGGAACGGGTTGCAGGAGAAACTTTTACTCTGGTTTCTCAGTCTGTTTCCTAGTGCCGGTATGAAGTTCCTGCAGTTTTCACTGTAAAATCGAGTTGGAGCTAGTACCTCCCTATATATATGTAGGGAGAGGAGTTTGCAACTGAAAAGAAACTTTGTGTTCCCAAAAAGCTAGGTGAAGTAAGGCTTTCACACACAATTATCTCTCAGAACTGAGCAGGTGGAGAGACGTTCGTTCACTAACATCAAGGGAACGGTTTGCAGGAGAAACTTTTACTCTGGTTTCTCACTCTGATTCCTAATGCCGGTTTGAAGTTCCTGTAGTTTTCACTCTAAAACCGAGTTGGAGCTAGTACCTCCCCATACATATGTATGGAGTGGAGTTTGCAACTGACAATAATCATTGTGTTCCCAACAAGAAATGTGAAGGACGTCTTTCCACACACTTATCTCTCAGAACTGAGCATGTGGCGAGACGTTCGTTCATCTAGCACCAAGGGAACGGGTTGCAGGAGAAACTTTTACTCTTATTTCTCAGACTGTTTCCTAGAGCCGGTTTGAAGTTCCTGCAGTTTTCACTGTAAAACCGAGTTGGAGCTATACCACCCCATATATGTATGGAGAGGAGTTTGCAACTGAAAAGAAACTTTGTGTTCCCAATTAGCGAGTTGAAGTTAGGCTTTCACTCACACTTATCTCTCAGAACTGAACATGTGCAGAGACGTTCGTTCACCTAGCAACATTGGAACGGTTTGCAGGAGAAACTTTTACTCTGGTTTCTCAGTCTGATTCCTAGTACCGGTTTGAAGTTCCTGCCGTTTTCACTGTAAAACCGAGTTGGAGATAGAACCTCCCCATACATATGTATGGAGTGGAGTTTCCAACTGAAAATAATCATTGTGTTCCCAACAAGCAATGTGAAGGACGGCTTTCACATACACTTTTATCTCAGAAATGAGCATGTGGAGATACTTTCGTTCAAATAGCAGAAAAGAACGAGTTGCAGGAGAAACTTTTACTCTGGTTTCTCAGTCTGTTTCCTAATGCCGGTTTGAAGTTCCTGCAGTTTTCACTGTAAAACCCAGTTGGAGATAGTTTCTCCCCATATATATGTATGGAATGTTGTTTGCAAGTGAAAAGAAACTTTGTGTTCCCAACAAACTTGGTGAAGGACGGCTTTCACACACACATATCTCTCAGAACTGAGCATGTGGAGATACTATCGTTCATCTAGCATATAGAGAACCGGTTGCAGGAGAAACTTTTACTCTGGTTTCTCAGTCTGTTTCCTAGTGCCGGTTTGAAGTTTGCAGTTCCTGCAGTTTCATTGTAAAACCGAATTTTAGCTAGTACCTCCCAATATATATGTATGGATAGGAGTTTGCAACTGAAAAGAAACTTTGTGTTCCCAACAAGCTTTGAGAAGGACGGCTTTCACACACACATATCTCTCAGAACTGAGCATTTCGAGAGACGTTCGTTCATCTAGCACAAATGGAACGGGTTGCAGGAGAAACTTTTACTCTGGTTTCTCAGTCTCTTTCCTTGTGCCGGTTTGAAGTTCCTGCAATTTACACTGTAAAACAGATTTGGAGCTAGTACCACCCCATATATATGTATGGAATGTTGTTTGCAAGTGAAAAGAAACTTTGTGTTCCCAACAAACTTTGTGAAGGACGGCTTTCACACACACTTATCTCTCAGAACTGAGCATGTGGAGATACGTTCGTTCATCTAGCATCAAGGGAACCGGTTGCAGGAGAAACTTTTACTCTGGTTTCTCAGTCTGTTTCCTAGTGCCGGTTTGAAGTTCCTGCAGTTTTCACTGTAAAACCGAGTTGGAGATAGTACCTCCCAAAATATATGTATGGAGAGGAGTTTGCAAGTGAAAAGAAAATTTGTGTTCCCAACAAGCATGTTGAAGGACGGCTTTCACACACAATTATGTCTCAGAAACGATCATGTGGAGAGAAGTTCGTTGATCTAGCACAAATGGAACGGGTTGCAGGAGAAACTTTTACTCTGGTTTCTCAGTCTGTTTCCTAGTGCCGGTTTGAAGTTCCTGCAGTTTTCATTGTAAAACCGAATTTTAGCTAGTACCTCCCAATATATGTATGGATAGGAGTTTGCAAATGAAAATAAACTTTGTGTTCCCAACAAGCTAGGTGAAGGACGGCTTTCACAGACACTTATCTCTCAGAACTGAGCATGTGGAGAGACGATCGTTCATCTAGGACCAAGGGAATGGTTTGCAGGTGAAACTTTTACTCTGGTTTCTCAGTCTGTTTCGTAGTGCCGTTTTGAAGTTCCTGCAGTTGTCACTGTAAAACAGATTTGGAGCTAGTACCTCCCCATATATATGTATGGATTGGAGTTTGCAACTGAAAAGAAACATTGTGTTCCAAGCAAGCTAGGTGAAGGACGGCTTTCACAGACACTTATCTCTCAGAACTGAGCATGTGGAGAGACGATCGTTCATCTAGCACCAAGGGAACGGTTTGCAGGTGAAACTTTTACTCTGTGTTCTCAGTCTGTTTCCTAGTGCCGGACTGAAATTCCTGCAGATTTCACTGTAAAACCGATTTGGTGCTTGTACCTCCCCATATATATGTATGGATTGGAGTTGGCAACTGAAAAGATACTGTGTGTTCCCAACAAACTACGTGAAGGACGGGTTACACACATACTTATCTCAGAGAACTGAGCATGTGGAGAGACGTTCGTTCATCTAGCACAAAGGGAACTGGTTGCAGGAGAAATATTTCCTGTGGTTTCTCAGTCTGTTTCTTAGTGCCGATATGAAGTTCCTGCAGTTTTCACTCTAAAACCTAGACGGAGCTTGTACTACACCATATATATGTATGGATTGGATTTTGCAACTGAAAAGATTATTTGTGTTCCAAACAAGCTTGGTGAAGGACGGCTTTCACACACACTTATCTCTCAGAACTGAGCATGTGGAGAGACGTTCATTCATCTAGCACCAAGGGAACGGGTTGCATGAGAAACTTTTACTCTGGTTTCTCAGTCTGTTTCCTAGTGCCGGTTTGAAGTTCCTGCAGTTTTCACTGTAAAACCGAGTTGGAGCTAGTACCTCCCCAAATATATGAATGGTGTGGAGTTTGCAAGTGAAAAGAATCTTTGTGTTCCCAACAAGCTTGTGAAGGATGGCTTTCAGACACACTTATCTCTCAGAACTGAGCATGTGGAGAGACGTTCGTTCATCTAGCACCAAGGGAACGGGTTGCAGGAGAAACTTTTACTCTGGTTTCTCAGTCTGTTTCCTAGTGCCGGTTTGAAGTTCCTGCAGTTTTCACTGTAAAACCCAGTTGGAGATAGTTTCTCCCCATATATATGTATGGAATGTTGTTTGCAAGTGAAAAGAAACTTTGTGTTCCCAACAAACTTGGTGAAGGTCGGCTTTCACACACACTTATCTCTCAGAACTGAACATGTGGAGATACGTTCGTTCATCTAGCATATAGGGAACCGGTTGCAGGAGAAATTTTACTCTGGTTTCTCAGTCTGTTTCCTAGTGCCTGTTTGAAGTTCCTGCAGTTTTCATTGTAAAACCGAATTTTAGCTAGTACCTCCCAAATATATGTATGGAGAGGAGTTTGCAACTGAAAAGAAACTTTGTGTTCCCAAAAAGCTAGGTGAAGTAAGGCTTTCACACACAATTATCTCTCAGAACTGAGCAGGTGGAGAGACGTTCGTTCACCTAACATCAAGGGAACGGTTTGCAGGAGAAACTTTTACTCTGTTTTCTCACTCTGATTCCTAATGCCGGTTTGAAGTTCCTGTAGTTTTCACTCTAAAACCGAGTTGGAGCTAGTACCTCCCCATACATATGTATGGAGTGGAGTTTGCAACTGACAATAATCATTGTGTTCCCAACAAGAATGTGAAGGACGTCTTTCACACACACTTATCTCTCAGAACTGAGCATGTGGCGAGACGTTCGTTCATCTAGCACCAAGGGAACGGGTTGCAGGAGAAACTTTTACTCTTATTTCTCAGACTGTTTCCTAGAGCCGGTTTGAAGTTCCTGCAGTTTTCACTGTAAAACCGAGTTGGAGCTATACCACCCCATATATATGTATGGAAAGGAGTTTGCAACTGAAAAGAAACTTTGTGTTCCCAATTAGCGAGTTGAAGGAAGGCTTTCACTCACACTTATCTCTCAGAACTGAACATGTGCAGAGACGTTCGTTCACCTAGCAACATTGGAACGGTTTGCAGGAGAAACTTTTACTCTGGTTTCTCAGT